>NC_030679.2:6163185-6224088 GCF_000004195.4 Xenopus tropicalis
ACTTCTCTTGCATTTATAATGAGGTTTTTCGTCAGTAGAATTCTCATTGGTGAATTTTATTGCATCTGTAATTATGTTTTTCGGCAACTTCTATAGATAACTAGGGGGCGCAGTTGGGTTTACAAATAGCTAAATCAGGATATAAAGAGAATTAACAATGAGCTCCCTCTAGTGGAGGTAACTGAGCAATCCCTTCAGTAGGATTGGATAGTTCCGTTGTTTTGTAGAACTTGCCATTATTTCTACTTGCAGCCTTATCATTATACATTATTCCCATCAGTCCCTGCACCGGTGGAGCTTACAATCTATGTAGTTGTGGGTTTATATGGTCAGTTGTAAATGATTGCCCATAATACTACTTAAACAAGCACTAGAAAGGCTGTATTTTGTATACTGTACCAGCCCAGAGGCTCAGCAGCCCTATAACAGTAATGCCCCAGGCCTTCACATTTGCCCCCTGCAGCTCCCCATCTTGGATCTTGTTCGCCATCTTTTGTGTGTCAGCGGCACTGCACGTGCTCAGTGGGCTCTGGGCTATTGCTGGGAAGCTAAGCTTGTGGGGGGGCGTGGAAATAATCAAGCAGGAAGTAAGCCTTGTATTGTGCCCGTTATAGTGTATATATACTGTATAGTGGGCCCGTTATAGTGTATATATACTGTATAGTGGGCCCGTTATAGTGTATATAGACTGTATAGTGGGCCCGTTATAGTGTATATATACTGTATAGTGGGCCCGTTATAGTGTGTATATACTGTATAGCGGGCCCGTTATAGTGTATATATACTGTATAGTGGGCCCGTTATAGTGTTTATATACTGTATAGTGGGCCCGTTATAGTTATAATACTGTATAGTGGGCCCCGTTATAGTGTGTCATATACTGTATAGTGGGCCCGTTATAGTGTATATATACTGTATAGTGGGCCCGGTTATAGTGTATATACTGTATAGTGGGCCCGTTATAGTGTATATATACTGTATAGTGGGCCCGTTATAGTGTATATATACTGTATAGTGGGCCCGTTATAGTGTATATATACTGTATAGTGGGCCCGTTATAGTGTATATATACTGTATAGTGGGCCCGTTATAGTGTATATATACTGTATAGTGGGCCCGTTATAGTGTATATATACTGTATAGTGGGCCCGTTATAGTGTGTATATACTGTATAGTGGGCCCGTTATAGTGTATATATACTGTATAGTGGGCCCGTTATAGTGTATATATACTGTATAGTGGGCCCGTTATATAGTGTATATACTGTATAGTGGGCCCGTTATAGTGTATATATACTGTATAGTGGGCCCGTTATAGTGTATATATACTGTATAGTGGGCCCGTTATAGTGTATATATACTGTATAGTGGGCCCGTTATAGTGTGTATATACTGTATAGTGGGCCCGTTATAGTGTATATACTGTATAGTGGGCCCGTTATAGTGTGTATATACTGTATAGTGGGCCCGTTATAGTGTATATATACTGTATAGTGGCCCGTTATAGTGTATATATACTGTATAGTGGCCCGTTATAGTGTATATATACTGTATAGTGGGCCCGTTATAGTGTATATATACTGTATAGTGGGCCCGTTATAGTGTGTATATACTGTATAGTGGGCCCGTTATAGTGTATATATACTGTATAGTGGGCCCGTTATAGTGTATATATACTGTATAGTGGGCCCGTTATAGTGTATATATACTGTATAGTGGGCCCGTTATAGTGTATATATACTGTATAGTGGGCCCGTTATAGTGTATATATACTGTATAGTGGGCCCGTTATAGTGTATATATACTGTATAGTGGGCCCGTTATAGTGTATATATACTGTATAGTGGGCCCGTTATAGTGTATATATACTGTATAGTGGGCCCGTTATAGTGTGTATATACTGTATAGTGGGCCCGTTATAGTGTATATATACTGTATAGTGGGCCCGTTATAGTGTATATACTGTATAGTGGGCCCGTTATAGTGTATAATACTGTATTGTGGGCCCGTTATAGTGTGTATACTGTATAGTGGGCCCGTTATAGTGTATATATACTGTATAGTGGGCCCGTTATAGTGTGTATATACTGTATAGTGGGCCCGTTATAGTGTATATTACTGTATAGTGGGCCCGTTATAGTGTATATACTGTATTGTGGGCCCGTTATAGTGTGTAATATAGACTGTATAGTGGGCCCGTTATAGTGTGTATATACTGTATAGTGGGCCCGTTATAGTGTTATATACTGTATAGTGGGCCCGTTATAGTGTATATATACTGTATAGTGGGCCCGTTATAGTGTGTATATACTGTATAGTGGGCCCGTTATAGTGTATATATACTGTATAGTGGGCCCGTTATAGTGTATTACTGTATAGTGGCCCGTTATAGTGTATATATACTGTATAGTGGGCCCGTTATAGTGTGTATATAGACTGTATAGTGGGCCCGTTATAGTGTGTATATACTGTATAGTGGGCCCGTTATAGTGTATATATACTGTATAGTGGGCCCGTTATAGTGTGTATATACTGTATAGTGGGCCCGTTATAGTGTATATATACTGTATACTGTATAGTGGGCCCGTTATAGTGTGTATATACTGTATAGTGGGCCCGTTATAGTGTATATATACTGTATAGTGGGCCCGTTATAGTGTATATATACTGTATAGTGGGCCCGTTATAGTGTATATATACTGTATAGTGGGCCCGTTATAGTGTATATATACTGTATAGTGGGCCCGTTATAGTGTATATATACTGTATAGTGGGCCCGTTATAGTGTATATATACTGTATAGTGGGCCCGTTATAGTGTATATATACTGTATAGTGGGCCCGTTATAGTGTATATATACTGTATAGTGGGCCCGTTATAGTGTGTATATACTGTATAGTGGGCCCGTTATAGTGTATATATACTGTATAGTGGGCCCGTTATAGTGTATATAGTGGCCTGTATAGTGGGCCGTTATATGTGTATATACTGTATAGTGGGCCCGTTATAGTGTATATATACTGTATAGTGGGCCCGTTATAGTGTATATATACTGTATAGTGGGCCCGTTATAGTGTATATACTGTATAGTGGGCCCGTTATAGTGTATATATACTGTATAGTGGGCATGTTATAGTGTATATTCTGTATATTGTGCCCACATTCCATTTAGACTGTAAGCTCTTGGGACCAGGGGACCCTACTAGCACTCCATTGTGTAACTCTTGATTGTTAATTGATTGTGAGACCCCCGGTTGGGTGAATAAATGATGATGACGATGATAAATGTACGGAGTCCAATCATTTCGCCGGTTCTCATGGGAACGGCCGCGCGGGCTATACAGATATATATATATAACACGTGTCATCGACTGATGTCAGACTGGAATTCTGCTCTGTTTATTTGTTCTACGTCCGGAGGAATATAAGGCAGGGAGTTGTAGTTCAATAACAAGTGAAGGCCAATGACTGTCTATCTCTGTACCCCCCCCCCTGCCGATCAATACAACCTGGGCTAAGTGACATATGCCAAAGCCGGGGGGGTCCCTAGGTGAAAGTGTCGGGTATTTTTAGTTTTTTTCCACCCTGGGGGGATCTTTTATTATACAGTTGGCAGATATCAAGTGACAGAACCAGGGAAGGGAGAGAGAAACTGCCCCCCCCCCCCCCGAAACCTTGGCTGTTATTGTGCAGTGAACTGATGGATAAGTGCAAGGGACACGTCCCAGCCGATGACAGGGGGCCACTATCTCCTGAGATGGAACATTCCACGGAATTCTGGGGGGGGGAGGGGGGCGACATTCTGCAGCCTATCAGGACTGGAACAATGAAACAATTGGATAAGCATGAAGTACAGTAAGGAGAAAAAGCGACCCCCCCTAGGGTCTGGCTAAGGATCATTAGATTTGCACAAACTATGGCCTTCCGAGCCATCTTTAAAGGGGAACTAAACCCTGCTGCACGGAACTACTCAACCAAGGTCGGGCTGGGCCGCCGGGACACTGGGAAAAATCCCAGTGGGACCCAGTGGCCCAGACCCGACCATTGCAGGCGCAACCCCTGCCCAACCACACCCCCCCCGACCCGTTAAATTTAGGTGCTCGGAGGAGGACGTAGGGTGGGGGGACCTACGAAGGGGGGGTTAGGGGACAAAGTTGGTGGGGGCACCTGCAGGGCCCCTGGGGTGGGACCCTTTACTCAACCGAACGTTACTCAGCTGTTGCTGGACTACAAATCCCAGAATAATGTAACATATAATGAAGGGTGAGGCATGCTGGGAGCTGTAGTCCAGCAACATCAGGAAATTTTGGGAAATTTTCTTGCATCTATAATTACGTTTACTTCTATAGCAAAACTAGGGGGCGCAGTGGGACAGCGTTATGATTGGGTTTACATCCCCTTTAAACTACAATTCCCATCAGCCCCTGAGAGCCATCGAGTGACCCAAATGTCCAATGTTACTCCCAGGGGCCCCAAAGTGCTTTGGACCTGTCACCTCTACAGAAGGGAGTGTCCAAGGGCGTCACTAACTTGGTCTAGGTCACAGCACAAAGGCTCCTGGGAACTGTCTGTCTGTCTGTCTGCCCAGAGTGAGAGCCTCTATATAGAGTGTGTATCCATGCTGTGATTGGTCAGATGGAAATATTAGGAGACAGATAGATAATTATGATCTTATTAAAGGACTTAACTCACTTTCCTGGAGAGTCAGATTTAGCTCATCCCACTGCTACTATAGGCACCATCTCTCCCTACTATACCTGCTATCCCACAGCCCCAGTCCCTTCCCAGAGGCGATTATCCCACTGCTACTATAGGCACCATCTCTCCCTACTATACCTGCTATCCCACAGCCCCAGTCCCTTCCCAGAGGCTATTATCCCCCCACTGCTACTATAGGCACCATCTCTCCCTACTATACCTGCTATCCCACAGCCCCAGTCCCTTCCCAGAGGCTATTATCCCCCCACTGCTACTATAGGCACCATCTCTCCCTACTATACCTGCTATCCCACAGCCCCAGTCCCTTCCCAGAGGCTATTATCCCCCCACTGCTACTATAGGCACCATCTCTCCCTACTATACCTGCTATCCCACAGCCCCAGTCCCTTCCCAGAGGCTATTATCCCCCCACTGCTACTATAGGCACCATCTCTCCCTACTATACCTGCTATCCCACAGCCCCAGTCCCCTCCCAGAGGCTATTATCCCCCCACTGCTACTATAGGCACCATCTCTCCCTACTATACCTGCTATCCCACAGCCCCAGTCCCTTCCCAGAGGCTATTATCCCCCCACTGCTACTATAGGCACCATCTCTCCCTACTATACCTGCTATCCCACAGCCCCAGTCCCTTCCCAGAGGCTATTATCCCCCCACTGCTACTATAGGCACCATCTCTCCCTACTATACCTGCTATCCCACAGCCCCAGTCCCTTCCCAGAGGCTATTATCCCCCCACTGCTACTATAGGCACCATCTCTCCCTACTATACCTGCTATCCCACAGCCCCAGTCCCTTCCCAGAGGCTATTATCCCCCCCACTGCTACTATAGGCACCATCTCTCCCTACTATACCTGCTATCCCACAGCCCCAGTCCCTTCCCAGAGGCTATTATCCCCCACTGCTACTATAGGCACCATCTCTCCCTACTATACCTGCTATCCCACAGCCCCAGTCCCTTCCCAGAGGCTATTATCCCCCCCACTGCTACTATAGGCACCATCTCTCCCTACTATACCTGCTATCCCACAGCCCCAGTCCCTTCCCAGAGGCTATTATCCCCCCACTGCTACTATAGGCACCATCTCTCCCTACTATACCTGCTTGGCCCCCAGAGGCAGGCTCAGTACATTAGTGATAGAGCTAATAAATACTGTTTGTAGTTAGCACACTCAGCTCGTTAGTTACTAATAAGATTCCCCAACATTAAACATTCAGATGAATGAGAGAAATCATTGAGCGCCGATTGTTTGGGGGAATATTAATGGCGCTGATGACACTTTGCCAGAAATCATGGAGATTGTTGATAGCAATGAAACCAGTAGTAATTTCCAGATGAAGCCAATGAATCCCGGAGCATGAAGAAGAAGAGAATTATAATAACCCGACTGACTTAATTGAGTTCTGGAGGTGCCGCGAATACGAGACGACTTCATGTAAATCTCGTTAGACTGCGCCGTTCCATACGCACGAGAGTCACATTCACGCTCGTCTCTTGGGACATCTGACAGCTCCGGCAAAAATCTATTTATGGCAGAAAATAAGCTGCAGCTTAAGTGAACCCGGCAGCTTCACAATAATTACTATTACTATTTTATGTATGTCCGGCCTGGGGGGTCTGGGAGATGTAGTTCTATCAACACACGGGAGACTGGAGATTGCTTGATAATGAGATATATATACACAGTCGCAAACACATCCTAGTGAGCATTTGTTATGACAAACTGTGTTCCCATCAATAATGTGTCAGAATTAGCCAAACAGGATGATGTACTGAGTCACAACAAGGAATCTGCCTACGTAATTATAAACTGAGAGACGGATCCGCTACCTGAGTCCATTCCCTGTATGGTGCCTATAGTAACAGTGGGGGGGATAATAGCCCCTGGGAAGGGACTGGGGCTGTGGGATAGCAGGTATAGTAGGGAGAGATGGTGCCTATAGTAGCAGTGGGGGGATAATAGCCTCTGGGAAGGGACTGGGGCTGTGGGATAGCAGGTATAGTAGGGAGAGATGGTGCCTATAGTAGCAGTGGGGGGGATAATAGCCTCTGGGAAGGGACTGGGGCTGTGGGATAGCAGGTATAGTAGGGAGAGATGGTGCCTATAGTAGCAGTAGGGGGGATAATAGCCTCTGGGAAGGGACTGGGGCTGTGGGATAGCAGGTATAGTAGGGAGAGATGGTGCCTATAGTAGCAGTGGGGGGATAATAGCCTCTGGGAAGGGACTGGGGCTGTGGGATAGCAGGTATAGTAGGGAGAGATGGTGCCTATAGTAGCAGTGGGGGGATAATAGCCTCTGGGAAGGGACTGGGGCTGTGGGATAGCAGGTATAGTAGGGAGAGATGGTGCCTATAGTAGCAGTAGGGGGGATAATAGCCTCTGGGAAGGGACTGGGGCTGTGGGATAGCAGGTATAGTAGGGAGAGATGGTGCCTATAGTAGCAGTGGGGGGATAATAGCCTCTGGGAAGGGACTGGGGCTGTGGGATAGCAGGTATAGTAGGGAGAGATGGTGCCTATAGTAGCAGTGGGGGGATAATAGCCTCTGGGAAGGGACTGGGGCTGTGGGATAGCAGGTATAGTAGGGAGAGATGGTGCCTATAGTAGCAGTGGGGGGATAATAGCCTCTGGGAAGGGACTGGGGCTGTGGGATAGCAGGTATAGTAGGGAGAGATGGTGCCTATAGTAGCAGTGGGGGGATAGTAGCCTCTGGGAAGGGACTGGGGCTGTGGGATAGCAGGTATAGTAGGGAGAGATGGTGCCTATAGTAGCAGTGGGGGGATAATAGCCTCTGGGAAGGGACTGGGAAATATCACTTTGTGATTCATTTATATTCCTGGATAAGAAATAACAGCAATTTTTGTCAGGTTGGTAACTGAAGGGTTAATCTGCATGTCACCTGACTGCAGTACAGAGCCAATGGGATCCCCAGCTGACAAGGTCACGGTGTATAATAAAACCCATATTTTCATTGCCCCCCTGCCCTGACACTTGCCCGGTTATGCGCCGCTAATAACAATGGCACTTGCCTGAAGACTCAATTTTCTGTGCTTGTAACGATACAATTAACCCCTGCCGGGGGGTGGGGGGGCCCCTTGTACCCCTAAGTGCTCCCGGGGAAACATTGTCCTTACAACACAAACAGACTTCTGGCAAGACAGCTGGGATTCTCATTGGGGGATTTCTTGCATTTTAATGCAGTTTTATTGGGCAATATTGCTTTAAGAATCCAACCCTGATGTTGCTGGACTACAGCTCCCAGCATGCCTCACCCTTCATTATATGTTACATTATTCTGGGATTTGTAGTCCAGCAACAGCTGAGTAATGTTTACTTGAGCAGTGCGGTGCCGCAGGGTTTCGTGCCCCTTTAATATCAATTTTGTATTATTTGTGGCTCTTGATATTTGTTCAGCAGCTCTCCAGTTTGGAATTTCAGTATCTGGTTGCTAGGGTCCAATTTAACCTAGCAACCAGGCAGTGGTTTGAACGAGAGACAGGAATATGAACAGAGGAGGGGCCTATATAGAAAAAGAAGTCATAAAAAGTGACAATAACAATACATTTTTTGCCGCCTTCTATGTTTGGTTCTGAAATGGGGGGGTTCACCTGTGAGAAATAGTGACCCCCCCCCGTTTAAAAGCTGTAAAGAACCAAAAGTAGAAGGCGGCAAATAATTAAAAAACTACGAAAAATGAAGACCAATTGAAAAGTTGCTAAGAATAGGCCATTGCATAACATACTAACAATTTTGGCAGCTATCTGGTTGCTAGGGTCCAATTTAACCTAGCAACCAGGCAGTGGTTTGATTGAGAGACAGGAACATGAACAGAGGAGGGGCCTAAATAGAAAAAGAAGTCATAAAAAGCGACAATAACAATACATTTTTTGCCGCCTTCTATGTTTGGTTCTGAAATGGGGGGGGGTTCACTGACCCCAACAGTGAAAAGAAACCCTGTGAGAAATAGGTTTTTTTTTTCACTGTTGGGGTCAGTGACCCCCCCCCCCGTTTCAAAGCTGGAAAGAACCAAAAGTAGAAGGCGGCAAATAATTAAAAAACTACGGAAAATAAAAAAACTAAGACCAATTGCAAAGTTGCTAAGAATAAGCCATTCTATACCCTACTAACTATATGTTTCAAAGCTGGAAAGAACCAAAAGTAAAAAGCAGCAAATAATTAAAAAACTACGGAAAATAAAAAAACTAAGACCAATTGCAAAGTTGCTAAGAATAAGCCATTCTATACCCTACTAACTATATGTTTCAAAGCTGGAAAGAACCAAAAGTAAAAAGCAGCAAATAATTAAAAAACTACGGAAAATAAAAAAACTAAGACCAATTGCAAAGTTGCTAAGAATAAGCCATTCTATACCCTACTGACTATATGTTTTAAAGCTGGAAAGAACCAAAAGTAGAAGGCGGCAAATAATTACAAAACTACAAAAAAAGAAGACCAATTGCAAAGTTGCTAAGAATAAGCCATTCTATACCCTACTAACTATATGTTTCAAAGCTGGAAAGAACCAAAAGTAAAAAGCAGCAAATAATTAAAAAACTACGGAAAATAAAAAAACTAAGACCAATTGCAAAGTTGCTAAGAATAGGCCATTCTATAACCTACTGACTATATGTAACATTTATATATATATATGTAATTATATATGTTTTCTTTTAAACAGGTGACCAGTAAATGCTGCCTGCTGATTGGTTGCTATTGGCTACTGCCCCAGGGCTAAATTAATGCCCCCCCCCCGCTTGCTTTCCTTATACTTTGCTGTGATTGGGGGAGGGAGGGCAGTGACCAGCAGGTGGATATTGGGTCTGGGTCACTGGGGCCAGGGTTGGACTGGGCCGCTGGGGGGGTGCGGGGCCCCTGCACCCCCCCAGTCCAACCCTGATAGGGTCCCTTTGAGTGAGACTGGGCACCCTTGGCACCTCATTGGCCGCTGGGAAGGGTGCCCGTATTATAACACCAGGGTGATGATACGCTGTCTCTCTGTCCCGCAAAGCCGGGGGCCCCCGGGGGCCACACGAGGATGTCACTTCCCATCACGTTATAGTTCAGCGGGGAAGGTTCCTGGTGGCTGCGGGCTGCTCAGCCAAGCTCATTGCACTCATTTCATTTATAGACAAACAACATTCCTGCACCCTGATGCACCCAGATATACCCCCCCCCCCCAGATATACCCCCCCCCCCGGGGTACAAGGGCGCACCAAGGGCACCGGAGCTGATAGAATTCACTACACAGTAAATGCATTGGCCCCTGTTGTATCCCCAGTGGGTCGGCTCCCAGGGGAAAGGGCTAATGGACATTGCGCCAGTCACTCAGTGCACTGACCCGGAGGCCTCGGCCCAAGAGATTGCGCTCACTCACTATGTTCCATTGGGCAGAGAGGAGTTGCCCCCCTGCCTGGTAACTAACAGCCCTGGTTGGATTGGCAGTTACTATGTGGGGAAGAGAGGACAAAAGGGGGACAAGCAGTGCAGCTGTTATAGGGGGCTGGGAGTATAACTTAATAATAACTGACACACCATCTTGCCTTACTATACACTATCCCACAGTTACACTCTGTACCCCTGACACCATCTTGCCTTACTATACACTATCCCACAGTTACACTCTGTACCCCTGACACCATCTTGCCTTACTATACACTATCCCACAGTTACACTCTGTACCCCTGACGCCATCTTGCCTTACTATACACTATCCCACAGTTACACTCTGTACCCCTGACACCATCTTGCCTTACTATACACTATCCCACAGTTACACTCTGTACCCCTGACACCATCTTGCATTACTATACACTATCCCACAGTTACACTCTGTACCCCTGACACCATCTTGCCTTACTATACACTATCCCACAGTTACACTCTGTACCCCTGACACCATCTTGCCTTACTATACACTATCCCACAGTTACACTCTGTACCCCTGACACCATCTTGCCTTACTATACACTATCCCACAGTTACACTCTGTACCCCTGACACCATCTTGCCTTACTATACACTATCCCACAGTTACACTCTGTACCCCTGACACCATCTTGCATTACTATACACTATCCCACAGTTACATTCTGTACCCCTGACGCCATCTTGCATTACTATACACTATCCCACAGTTACACTCTGTACCCCTGACACCATCTTGCATTACTATACACTATCCCACAGTTACACTCTGTACCCCTGACACCATCTTGCCTTACTATACACTATCCCACAGTTACATTCTGTACCCCTGACGCCATCTTGCCTTACTATACACTATCCCATAGTTACAGTATGTACCCCTGACGCCATCTTGCCTTACTATACACTATCCCACAGTTACATTCTGTACCCCTGACGCCATCTTGCCTTACTATACACTATCCCATAGTTACAGTATGTACCCCTGACACCATCTTGCCTTACTATACACTATCCCACAGTTACATTCTGTACCCCTGATACCATCTTGCCTTACTATACACTATCCCACAGTTACATTCTGTACCCCTGATACCATCTTGCCTTACTATACACTATCCCACAGTTACACTCTGTACCCTTGACACCATCTTGCCTTACTATACACTATCCCACAGTTACATTCTGTACCCTGACACCATCTTGCCTTACTATACACTATCCCACAGTTACACTCTGTACCCTTGACACCATCTTGCCTTACTATACACTATCCCACAGTTACATTCTGTACCCCTGACACCATCTTGCCTTACTATACACTATCCCACAGTTACACTCTGTACCCCTGACACCATCTTGCCTTACTATACACTATCCCACAGTTACACTCTGTTCCCCTGATACCATCTTGCCTTACTATACACTATCCCACAGTTACACTCTGTACCCCTGACACCATCTTGCCTTACTATACACTATCCCACAGTTACACTCTGTACCCCTGACACCATCTTGCATTACTATACACTATCCCACAGTTACACTCTGTACCCCTGACGCCATCTTGCCTTACTATACTCACTATCCCACAGTTACACTCTGTACCCCTGACACCATCTTGCCTTACTATACACTATCCCACAGTTACACTCTGTACCCCTGACGCCATCTTGCCTTACTATACTCACTATCCCACAGTTACACTCTGTACCCCTGACACCATCTTGCATTACTATACACTATCCCACAGTTACACTCTGTACCCCTGACACCATCTTGCCTTACTATACACTATCCCACAGTTACACTCTGTACCCCTGACACCATCTTGCCTTACTATACACTATCCCACAGTTACACTCTGTACCCCTGACACCATCTTGCATTACTATACACTATCCCACAGTTACACTCTGTACCCCTGACACCATCTTGCCTTACTATACACTATCCCACAGTTACACTCTGTACCCCTGACACCATCTTGCCTTACTATACACTATCCCACAGTTACATTCTGTACCCCTGACGCCATCTTGCCTTACTATACACTATCCCATAGTTACAGTATGTACCCCTGACGCCATCTTGCCTTACTATACACTATCCCACAGTTACATTCTGTACCCCTGACACCATCTTGCCTTACTATACACTATCCCACAGTTACAGTATGTACCCCTGACACCATCTTGCATTACTATACACTATCCCACAGTTACACTCTGTACCCCTGACACCATCTTGCCTTACTATACACTATCCCACAGTTACATTCTGTACCCCTGACGCCATCTTGCCTTACTATACACTATCCCATAGTTACAGTATGTACCCCTGACGCCATCTTGCCTTACTATACACTATCCCACAGTTACATTCTGTACCCCTGACACCATCTTGCCTTACTATACACTATCCCACAGTTACATTCTGCACCCCTGAGACCATCTTGCCTTTATATTGGCACATATGCAGTTGAATGCAGTTGCCTCCCTTACGGGGCTGTTCCTGCTGAACTGCTATCATATACTATTATAGATGCCTATAGACTTGTCCTTGCATCTGCTACATCTGGAATATTCAATTATCGACCAGGCTCGGCTGGCCACACCCCCATTACTATCGGCCTGTGGCCCCTTGGGCTAATAGCCGGCCTCTCCCGTTAGACAGACTATAAATGTACAGAAGGACATGGGGGCTGATAATGAGGGCTGTCGCCGGCGTGTCTAAGGATAATGGAGGCTGAACCTGCCCCGGGCAAGCTGTTTGGCCATATCGAGTCTATGGGGGTAACTAACATCACTAGGGAGGATAAATACATTAGTCGCACCCTGCTGCCTTATATGGTTACCATGGAACCCCCTGGATCTCTAAGGGTTAAAAAATAGGAATGTAAAGCGCGTGGGGCTGCGACCGGCCTGATAAGGTTCCTTTCAACAATTCCCATTTAATCCCTTCCCTTAACAGCTTTTCCCACCCTCTCTCCCTAGTGTGAAGGGCAAACCGGTGGTGGTGGCGGCACAAATGCCTGCTTAGCGCAAAGAGCAGGCGTTTCGCCACTTTCTGTGTTGGGGGAACCAACCGTGCATACGGGGCAAAATTAGATTTTCCATTATGGGCCCAGAGTCGGACTGGGGTGTGGAGGGCCCACCGGGGCCCTCGCCCATAGCCTCCCCGCTCCCCCCTAACCCCCCTCTCAGGGCCCCCCACTCGACGTCCTTCCCCAAGTGCGTAAATTTAACGCGTCAGGGGAGGAGTGGTCGGCAGGGGGAGTGCCGGCAAGGGTCCGACCCTGTATGGGCCTCTATATGGAGCTTTACAGAGATTATACATCAGCCCTTGCCCAGCAGAGCTTGCAATCTAGGGGCCCCACTGCATTTACACACACACAAGGGCCATTGTGACAGTAAGCAGTTTAATCGCCCGAGTTCAGGGACCCCAAAATTCATTTGGGGGGCCCAGTGCCACAGCCAGTAAGTAGGCAAGAATGGGCGGGGCTTAAAGGGGTTTGCTGGTTGTTGAAATGTTGGGGTATCATTTTTTTTAAATAGGGGTTCCATTCTGTAATAACAACTTAGGCCCCCGGGGGGTGAGGGTTGCTAAATAAATAGTATGGGGACCCCATCAGGGCTGTAGGGTACATGGCCCCCAGGGGGTGGGCACTGCCACTAAAAATGAAACCCCCTTGCCCAATTACGATGATCCACCCCAATCACCCCATAATGATGCCCCTTAACCCCCCCCCCCACAAATCTACTCTTTCACAAGTAAATAACACTCTAATGCCCCCCCCCAGAGCCCCTGAATGCCATACCCCCCCCCCAGTATGGCTGTACCCCCCCTCAATGGCAGCCAAGGACCCCATGATTACTGATGGCAGCCCTGCCAATGGCTTTTAAGTCTCAGCTTTTTATTTAGCCCCCAATGGCAGGTTCTTCTAGGCTTTACTTCCCCTTTAAAATGAAAGCAGGACGATGGGAAGGAACTAAAGATCCAATCAGACTCATTAAGATTCTAGAGAGGCCGCCACCCATCTAGATAATCTCCCAGTTTAACCCCATTTACACAAACACCCGTTCCCTCGTGGGCGATGTGTGGATTCGCTGCTTAAGAGATTACGCCGGACGCCATTGGCCGCCGGATCCTAAATCCTCTATAAACTGCTAAACTAATGGGAAGATTTTGCTTAATCTCAGCGCCAAATCAGTTCAGGTCTCACCGTAGGGGGGGGGGGGGGGTTGCGGGGAAATGGATATAATTGGGGAAAGGAAAGGTGCCATGTCTTCTATGGGTCTAGTAACCAATAGCAACCAATCAGCAGCTGACATTTACTATCTCTCTGCCCCATAAATGCAGCAATAACAAAGCTTCTAAGTTGTTATTTGTCCCTGTTACTTTAATTCCATATCTGTACCGGACAATGGGCGCCTGGAGCAGCATTCTGATTGGTCGAGCCCATCTTCTAAATAAATCCCTGTGCTAAACACCTCCCCCACTAGGGCTGGTCACATGTCTAAGCAATTAGGAGGGTCTTGGACTTGCTCCAAAGTCCCCCCCCCACCACCCTGTTGAACCCCCCCCTTGCATAGAATTCCACGGAATTACGATACTGAGATAATGGGCGTTATGGGGCTCACAGCAATATCTACCCACAATGCACCTGGGGACGGGTTTAATATGATGCAATTACAGAAGATAAAGGAATAATTGGTTTTAAAAAGAAATGTAATTAATATTGAACCGACTCTGAGAGTCTCTCCGGGCCTGATGCCATCTCTGCCCGCAGTGTATAAACAACACCCCCCCCAATCCATAACGCTCCCATGATAAGACAATGTATCGCACTTGGCGCTGGGGCGGGGTCGTTCCTTGTATGTAATATCGATTGCCTGCTCTAATGCCAAGGGGACTGGCACGGGTCACATGATACGTTTCCTAGTCTATAGTTGTGAAATGATACATGGGAAGGAGGATTGGTATTAAAGGGGAAGTAAATAAGGATATTAGCAGTCACTGAGGGGTTCTGTGCCCCCCATATAAAGGCACAAGGCTGCAGGCTGAGTTATACAGGGAACTCTGAGTATCACTCATGTATTATAAGGGATAATGTACCCCCTACTGTAAATGATAAGGATATTAGCAGTCACTGAGGGGTTCTGTGCCCCCCATATAAAGGCACAAGGCTGCAGGCTGAGTTATACAGGGAACTCTGAGTATCACTCATGTATTATAAGGGATACTGTACCCCCTACTGTAAATGATAAGGATATTAGCAGTCACTGAGGGGTTCTGTGCCCATATAAAGGCACAAGGCTGCAGGCTGAGTTATACAGGGAACTCTGAGTATCACTCATGTATTATAAGGGATAATGTACCCCCTACTGTAAATGATAAGGATATTAGCAGTCACTGAGGGGTTCTGTGCCCCCCATATAAAGGCACAAGGCTGCAGGCTGAGTTATACAGGGAACTCTGAGTATCACTCATGTATTATAAGGGATAATGTACCCCCTACTGTAAATGATAAGGATATTAGCAGTCACTGAGGGGTTCTGTGCCCCCCATATAAAGGCACAAGGCTGCAGGCTGAGTTATACAGGGAACTCTGAGTATCACTCATGTATTATAAGGGATAATGTACCCCCTACTGTAAATAATAAGGATATTAGCAGTCACTGAGGGGTTCTGTGCCCCCCATATAAAGGCACAAGGCTGCAGGCTGAGTTATACAGGGAACTCTGAGTATCACTCATGTATTATAAGGGATAATGTACCCCCTACTGTAAATGATAAGGATATTAGCAGTCACTGAGGGGTTCTGTGCCCCCCATATAAAGGCACAAGGCTGCAGGCTGAGTTATACAGGGAACTCTGAGTATCACTCATGTATTATAAGGGATAATGTACCCCCTACTGTAAATGATAAGGATATTAGCAGTCACTGAGGGGTTCTGTGCCCCCCATATAAAGGCACAAGGCTGCAGGCTGAGTTATACAGGGAACTCTGAGTATCACTCATGTATTATAAGGGATAATGTACCCCCTACTGTAAATGATAAGGATATTAGCAGTCACTGAGGGGTTCTGTGCCCATATAAAGGCACAAGGCTGCAGGCTGAGTTATACAGGGAACTCTGAGTATCACTCATGTATTATAAGGGATAATGTACCCCCTACTGTAAATGATAAGGATATTAAAATCATAAGCCACAATATGAAGAGGATTTTCCACCTCCCCAAATAACAGAAAATTGCAAACATTTGTTAACATGTCTGAAATGACTCATGAAATCCCAGGCAAGGGTTAAGGAGATGGCGGTTATGTGGGCGCTGGTACAGCTGGCAGCGAGGGAATATTATAACACTGCACAAAATTTTAATGAAACGGATAAAATTCAATTACTAAGGTTTCATTTCACCCACAGGCTAATTGGTGCTTATTGTTTTCTTCTGCATCTGTTTGTCCTCTCTCATTGGAAAAGCAGCACTTCTAGGGGGACACATGTTTCTGTTATATCCTGTATCACTGGTGTATGGGGGTGCACCATCCCTAATATATACGGGCAGAGACAGGGGAAAGTGTTGGAAGGGTTACTGCCTGCCCTGCTCTCATTTCCCTACAGAAATAGGGGTTGGTAGCACTAGGTAGGTACCTAATATATAGGGACAGAGACAGGGGAAAGTGTTGGAAGGGTTGCTGCCTGCCCTGCTCTCATTTCCCTACAGAAATAGGGGTTGGTAGCACTAGGTAGGTACCTAATATATAGGGGCAGAGACAGGGGAAAGTGTTGGAAGGGTTACTGCCTGTCCTGCTCTCATTTCCCTACAGAAATAGGGGTTGGTAGCACTAGGTAGGTACCTAATATATAGGGGCAGAGACAGGGGAAAGTGTTGGAAGGGTTACTGCCTGCCCTGCTCTCATTTCCCTACAGAAATAGGGGTTGGTTAGCACTAGGTAGGTACCTAATATATAGGGGCAGAGACAGGGGAAAGTGTTGGAAGGGTTACTGCCTGTCCTGCTCTCATTTCCCTACAGAAATAGGGGTTGGTAGCACTAGGTAGGTACCTAATATATAGGGGCAGAGACAGGGGAAAGTGTTGGAAGGGTTACTGCCTGCCCTGCTCTCATTTCCCTACAGAAATAGGGGTTGGTAGCACTAGGTAGGTACCTAATATATAGGGGCAGAGACAGGGGAAAGTGTTGGAAGGGTTACTGCCTGCCCTGCTCTCATTTCCCTACAGAAATAGGGGTTGGTAGCACTAGGTAGGTACCTAATATATAGGGGCAGAGACAGGGGAAAGTGTTGGAAGGGTTACTGCCTGCCCTGCTCTCATTTCCCTACAGAAATAGGGGTTGGTAGCACTAGGTAGGTACCTAATATATAGGGGCAGAGACAGGGGAAAGTGTTGGAAGGGTTACTGCCTGCCCTGCTCTCATTTCCCTACAGAAATAGGGGTTGGTAGCACTAGGTAGGTACCTAATATATAGGGGCAGAGACAGGGGAAAGTGTTGGAAGGGTTACTGCCTGCCCTGCTCTCATTTCCCTACAGAAATAGGGGTTGGTAGCACTAGGTAGGTACCTAATATATAGGGGCAGAGACAGGGGAAAGTGTTGGAAGGGTTACTGCCTGCCCTGCTCTCATTTCCCTACAGAAATAGGGGTTGGTAGCACTAGGTAGGTACCTAATATATAGGGGCAGAGACAGGGGAAAGTGTTGGAAGGGTTACTGCCTGCTCTGCTCTCAGCCCATTACCCCACTGCTGTGCCAGCAACAGAACATGGAATCTTCAAAGGCAAAAAGCACTTTAAAATTCATGACACATCCCGGTTCCATGGTTAGCATCTCCATTACCAGAAATAACTCCCTTCATAGATATATTATTGTTGCAGTAATGGAAAGAGTTTGACCTTGGCTTCAGAGGTCTGTCTGGTTCAGATTTTGTAGTACGTGAGATGCAGGACTTGTCTCACTCAATAGAACTTCCAGTGTTACATCCAAGCATTGGTTTTTAAACCCCCAAATAACACATCACCTAATAAAAAAAGAATATATTCCCCTGTACTAAGCACAATTCAGCAGGAACAGCCCCCTAGGTTTGCTCATAGCCTGTACAGAGAGATACCATAAAACTATGGCACATAGGGATTCCCCTGTACTAAGCACAATTCAGCAGGAACAGCCCCCTAAGTTTGCCCATAGCCTGTACAGAGAGATACCATAAAACTATGGCACATAGGGATTCCCCTGTACTAAGCACAATTCAGCAGGAACAGCCCCCTAAGTTTGCCCATAGCCTGTACAGAGAGATACCATAAAACTATGGCACATAGGGATTCCCCTGTACTAAGCACAATTCAGCAGGAACAGCCCCCTAAGTTTGCCCATAGCCTGTACAGAGAGATACCATAAAACTATGGCACATAGGGATTCCCCTGTACTAAGCACAATTCAGCAGGAACAGCCCCCTAAGTTTGCCCATAGCCTGTACAGAGAGATACCATAAAACTATGGCACATAGGGATTCCCCTGTACTAAGCACAATTCAGCAGGAACAGCCCCCTAAGTTTGCCCATAGCCTGTACAGAGAGATACCATAAAACTATGGCACATAGGGATTCCCCTGTACTAAGCACAATTCAGCAGGAACAGCCCCCTAAGTTTGCCCATAGCCTGTACAGAGAGATACCATAAAACTATGGCAAATAGGGATTCCCCTGTACTAAGCACAATTCAGCAGGAACAGCCCCCTAAGTTTGCCCATAGCCTGTACAGAGAGATACCATAAAACTATGGCACATAGGGATTCCCCTGTACTAAGCACAATTCAGCAGGAACAGCCCCCTATGTTTGCCCATAGCCTGTACAGAGACATACCATAAAACTATGGCACATAGGGATTCCCCTGTACTAAGCACAATTCAGCAGGAACAGCCCCCTAAGTTTGCTCATAGCTTGTACAGATAGAATATGGTGCCACTGTCCCTTTAATGGAAGGTATTTGCTATGTTGTTGGCGCTTCGTTGCCTCTGCTGCACGGCGGCGGATTCGGAGAAACACTTCCATTCGCTAAGATAAAACTTGGTTATCTAGCGTCTGGCATGACATGTAATTTGTGTAACAATCAGACTCGCTGACACGACTCGTCACACTCAGGGAACGCTGCTTCCCACCGCACTCTTAATGAGCCCACAAATTCCAGTAAATATGGTTTGGCTCAACGGGGGCGCAATTTGCCAAATAATCCCACCCCTGGGGAGCTCGGCCAATCAAACATTAATGAATATATAAAATATAGTTATTTAACCCCACATTGTGACATTAGCCACATGAATTTCCCTCCATTGTGACATCATTCAACAACTGCTTTATGATTGTCCGTCCATTGACATTTGATGTTACCTCTATTGTGACATTAGCCATTACCTGCTTTATTAATTTACCCCCCTTGTGACAACAGTCAATACAACCATTGTGACATCAGCCATTATTTGTTTTATGAAATACTTCCATTGTGACATCACCTGTTTCATAATTTTTCCTTCAGTTGTGACACTAGCCTTTTCCTATTTTATTAACATCTCCCAATTGTAACATTGGTCAACATCTATTTTATAATTTGTGACATTAGGCCTTGCTTGTTTAGGAATTTCCCTCCATTGTGACATCAGTCGATGCCCATTGTATGAGTTCCCTTCTATTGTGACATTAGTCATTGCCTGGTTTATTTATGTTCCACTATTTTGATATTAGTCAGCACTTTTTTTTATGAATTTCTCTAAAATTTCATGAACCCCACTCCATTGTGACATTAGTCAGTGCCTTTTTTATTAATCCATTTCCTCTGTGACATTAGTCAGAAGTATTCACCGCATTGTAATATTAGTGAACACATGTTATAAACTTCACTCCATTCTGACATTAGTCAACACCTATTTTATGAATTTCTCTACAATTTTATTAACACCACTCCATTGTGACATTAGTCTGCACCTTTTTGTTATGCATTTCTCTATAATTTTATGACCCCCGCTCTATTGTGACATTAGTCTGCACCTTTTTTTTTATGAATTTCTCTACAATTGTATGAACTCCACTGCATTGTGACATTAGTCAGTGCCTCTTTTTATGAATCTCTCTACAGTTTTTTTGAACCCCACTCCATTGTGACATTAGTCAGTGCTTTTTTTTATGTATTTCTCTACAGTTTTTTGAACCCCACTCCATTGTGACATTAGTCAGGGCTTTTTTTTTATGAATTTCTCTACAGTTTTTTGAACCCCACTCTATTGTGACATTAGTCAGGGCCTTTTTTTTTATGAATTTCTCTACAGTTTTTTGAACCCCACTCTATTGTGACATTAGTCAGCACTTTTTTTTATGAATTTCTCTACAGCTTTATGAACCCTGCTCCATTGTAACATTAGTCAGCACCTTTTTTATGAATTTCTCTACAAATTTATGAACCCCACTCTATTGTGACATTAGTCAACACCTTTTTTTTCCCTCCATTGTAGCATTAGTCATTTGATATTTTATAACTTTCTCCCAATTGTACATTTTATACATTTTTCTCCACGGTGACATTAGTGATTGCTTTTATAGATGACATTAATCATTTTCTGGTGTATGTATTTCCTCCATTGTGACATTATTCAGCACCTATTTTATATGGTGCTCTCCATTGTGATATTAATGTTTTATTATTCTGTCCCCATTGTGACATTGGATAACATATTCTTTATGAATCTCCTTCTACTGTGACATGTTGACCCCCGTTTTATAAGTTCTCCTCCATTGCAACATTAGAACATGCCCATTTTATCAATTTTCCTCCACTGTGACATTAGTCAACACTTATTTGATGAATCTCCCCCTATCTGATATTAGTTTGTGCCTGTTTTATGGATATCCCCCTTTTCGACAATATCCAGTACCTGTTTTATGAATCCCTCCCCATTGTGACATTACTCAGTAAAAAATGAATGTGTATCTATTGGCTGCACAGTGGTTATCATGGCTTCCTTGTAATTATGGAGTCCTAAGTTCAATTCTAACCTGGGAAAAGTTGACTAATGTCACAATGGAGGACAATCTATGCCCCAAGGGGGGGAAGCAAGGGTTGCACTGGGGCAGAAAGGGTTAAACAAACAGCAACTCAAATCAACGGTAAAGCAAAACAGCTCAGAAAGAAAATGGAATTGAAGCAGAGAGTATTAAAAATGTCACATTTAATCCACCCATCAGTTAGCGGCACTGTCACGGACCGGCCCAATATCTCACATTGCATTATATATCCTGTTCATATGGATGATACATCCTTCCTATGGCACCGAATCCGCATTAACACCTACGGCAGGGACACAGGTTGTTGGGCGGCCAAGGGAAAGGGGGGGGAATGTAAGAAGGCATCCCTAGTAACGATCCGGGGCGCCGAGCTTGCCTCTCCCTCTCTCCCTCGCTCCCTCGCTCCTGGCCAGAAATGGAATTCCATCTATTATGTGGCTCCGGCATTTGACAACTGCATTAGGGATGTTATCAGAGAGAAGGCAAACTCAATAAATGGCTATGAATGGAAGGAACGAGGCGGTGGGGTGGAACACGGAGAAGAGGAGGAAGGCAAGGGGATAAACAACAGCACAAGGGCAAAATATATTGTATATTAGGGGTTGGTAGCACTAGGTAGGTACCTAATATATAGGGACAGAGACAGGGGAAAGTGTTGGAAGGGTTACTGCCTGCCCTGCTCTCATTTCCCTACAGAAATAGGGGTTGGTAGCACTAGGTAGGTACCTAATATATAGGGGCAGAGACAGGGGAAAGTGTTGGAAGGGTTACTGCCTGCCCTGCTCTCATTTCCCTACAGAAATAGGGGTTGGTAGCACTAGGTAGGTACCTAATATATAGGGGCAGAGACAGGGGAAAGTGTTGGAAGGGTTACTGCCTGCCCTGCTCTCATTTCCCTACAGAAATAGGGGTTGGTAGCACTAGGTAGGTACCTAATATATAGGGGCAGAGACAGGGGAAAGTGTTGGAAGGGTTACTGCCTGCCCTGCTCTCATTTCCCTACAGAAATAGGGGTTGGTAGCACTAGGTAGGTACCTAATATATAGGGGCAGAGACAGGGGAAAGTGTTGGAAGGGTTACTGCCTGCCCTGCTCTCATTTCCCTACAGAAATAGGGGTTGGTAGCACTAGGTAGGTACCTAATATATAGGGGCAGAGACAGGGGAAAGTGTTGGAAGGGTTACTGCCTGCCCTGCTCTCATTTCCCTACAGAAATAGGGGTTGGTAGCACTAGGTAGGTACCTAATATATAGGGACAGAGACAGGGGAAAGTGTTGGAAGGGTTACTGCCTGCCCTGCTCTCATTTCCCTACAGAAATAGGGGTTGGTAGCACTAGGTAGGTACCTAATATATAGGGGCAGAGACAGGGGAAAGTGTTGGAAGGGTTACTGCCTGCCCTGCTCTCATTTCCCTACAGAAATAGGGGTTGGTAGCACTAGGTAGGTACCTAATATATAGGGGCAGAGACAGGGGAAAGTGTTGGAAGGGTTACTGCCTGCCCTGCTCTCATTTCCCTACAGAAATAGGGGTTGGTAGCACTAGGTAGGTACCTAATATATAGGGGCAGAGACAGGGGAAAGTGTTGGAAGGGTTACTGCCTGCCCTGCTCTCATTTCCCTACAGAAATAGGGGTTGGTAGCACTAGGTAGGTACCTAATATATAGGGGCAGAGACAGGGGAAAGTGTTGGAAGGGTTACTGCCTGCCCTGCTCTCATTTCCCTACAGAAATAGGGGTTGGTAGCACTAGGTAGGTACCTAATATATAGGGGCAGAGACAGGGGAAAGTGTTGGAAGGGTTACTGCCTGCCCTGCTCTCATTTCCCTACAGAAATAGGGGTTGGTAGCACTAGGTAGGTACCTAATATATAGGGGCAGAGACAGGGGAAAGTGTTGGAAGGGTTACTGCCTGCCCTGCTCTCATTTCCCTAGAGGGGTTGGTAGCACTTGCTTATAGAAATATATAAAATACCCACAATGCATTAAGCAGCACAGTGTGACTTTGCCTAGAGACGAATGACCCGGCGCCCAGTCACGGGGCCTGTTCCTGCGCCAGTAAATAAATGCTCTTTGGCCTTTTATCAGATTGAGCCCCAGAGGTGTCAACAATATTTCATGTTATTGGATAACGCTGTGAGATTTCTCTTTGGGGATAAACAAGAGGAGCGCGAGGCACGAGACCCTCCGAGGGATATTCCCTTTATTGCATATAGATTTTTATCAGGAGGAAATGATTGCGCACCTTTAGGAGAAAGAAAGAAAATCATTTCAGCAGGGACGACTTTCTGTACTGTGTGTAGGGGGGAGAGGTTGCCCCTGGGGTAAAAAAGCCTGTGGGGGGGCTATTATTTATGTGTAGCTGTCTCACATCCCTAAACCCCCAGCTTGTTGTGTTGCTGTAACTCCCAGCATCTCCAGTAAAACCCAGTAACCATGGCCCCCCCCAACATACTGGGACACCCAGTTATTAGTCTACTGGCCAAAATGCCAAAAATTAATGATAAAAATTCACATATATGGCCACACCCATGCCCCATTATAACAAACCCCTCCCACAATCCCAAGTCCCATACATGCGACGCCCCCTTTGAGATCCACCAATTGCACTTTTGCTTTTCTTGGGGCCCTATCATACCCCTTGTACCCCATGATGGGGGTCCTGGTTCCCCCAAAGCATTTACACAATCTGATCAAATGCCGATGGCAGCCCTGGTTCCTGCCTTACAGAACAGCCCTATTGGGTTTATTTCATGGTTAAATGATTCCCTTTTCTCTGTAATAATAAAACAGTACCTGTACTTGATCCCAACTAAGATATAATTACCCCTTATTGGGGCAAAACAGCCCTATTGGGTTTATTTCATGGTTAAATGATTCCCTTTTCTCTGTAATAATAAAACAGTACCTGTACTTGATCCCAACTAAGATATAATTACCCCTTATTGGGGGCAGAACAGCCCTATTGGGTTTATTTAATGGTTAAATGATTCCCTTTTCTCTGTAATAATAAAACAGTACCTGTACTTGATCCCAACTAAGATATAATTACCCCTTATTGGGGCAGAACAGCCCTATTGGGTTTATTTAATGGTTAAATGATTCCCTTTTCTCTGTAATAATAAAACAGTACCTGTACTTGATCCCAACTAAGATATAATTACCCCTTATTGGGGCAGAACAGTCCTATTGGGTTTATTTAATGGTTAAATGATTCCCTTTTCTCTGTAATAATAAAACAGTACCTGTACTTGATCCCAACTAAGATATAATTACCCCTTATTGGGGTAGAACAGCCCTATTGGGTTTATTTAATGGTTAAATGATTCCCTTTTCTCTGTAATAATAAAACAGTACCTGTACTTGATCCCAACTAAGATATAATTACCCCTTATTGGGGGCAGAATATTGGGTTTATTTAATGGTTAAATGATTCCCTTTTCTCTGTAATAATAAAACAGTACCTGTACTTGATCCCAACTAAGATATAGTTACCCCTTATTGGGGCAGAACAGCCCTATTGGGTTTATTTAATGGTTAAATGATTCCCTTTTCTCTGTAATAATAAAACAGTACCTGTACTTGATCCCAACTAAGATATAATTACCCCTTATTGGGGGCAGAACAGCCCTATTGGGTTTATTTAATGGTTAAATGA
Source organism: Xenopus tropicalis (assembly GCF_000004195.4). Classification (NCBI taxonomy): domain Eukaryota; kingdom Metazoa; phylum Chordata; class Amphibia; order Anura; family Pipidae; genus Xenopus; species Xenopus tropicalis. Next base: position 6,188,055 of record NC_030679.2, read on the forward strand.
TTCCCTTTTCTCTGTAATAATAAAACAGTACCTGTACTTGATCCCAACTAAGATATAATTACCCCTTCTTGGGGGCAGAATATTGGGTTTATTTAATGGTTAAATGATTCCCTTTTCTCTGTAATAATAAAACAGTACCTGTACTTGATCCCAACTAAGATATAGTTACCCCTTATTGGGGGCAGAACAGCCCTATTGGGTTTATTTAATGGTTAAATGATTCCCTTTTCTCTGTAATAATAAAACAGTACCTGTACTTGATCCCAACTAAGATATAATTACCCCTTCTTGGGGGCAGAATATTGGGTTTATTTAATGGTTAAATGATTCCCTTTTCTCTGTAATAATAAAACAGTACCTGTACTTGATCCCAACTAAGATATAGTTACCCCTTATTGGGGGCAGAACAGCCCTATTGGGTTTATTTAATGGTTAAATGATTCCCTTTTCTCTGTAATAATAAAACAGTACCTGTACTTGATCCCAACTAAGATATAATTACCCCTTATTGGGGCAGAACAGCCCTATTGGGTTTATTTAATGGTTAAATGATTCCCTTTTCTCTGTAATAATAAAACAGTACCTGTACTTGATCCCAACTAAGATATAATTACCCCTTATTGGGGGCAGAACAGCCCTATTGGGTTTATTTAATGGTTAAATGATTCCCTTTTCTCTGTAATAATAAAACAGTACCTGTACTTGATCCCAACTAAGATATAATTACCCCTTATTGGGGGCAGAATATTGGGTTTATTTAATGGTTAAATGATTCCCTTTTCTCTGTAATAATAAAACAGTACCTGTACTTGATCCCAACTAAGATATAGTTACCCCTTATTGGGGCAGAACAGAGAAGCCCCCCCCCCCCCCCCCCCCACCCCACACACACAGCCTTAAGGACTCAGAACTAAACAGGTTCCATTCTCCAAGGCTCCGGGATACAGTTAGCCCCTGTCACTATGATGGATACTCCCAGGTAACGGAGCTGCCAGCAGAACCTTGTCATTAATAAGCTCCGTCTATCCAACTGCCAGCGGCTGAGGGGTCTGTGACACTTAGGTGGGCTCCGGCAGCCGCCAGTCGCACCACTCACTGTCAGCCCATTAGTCTCAAGCAGGGAGGCTCGGTGGGTAAAATACACAGACTTAGAGACTTTGGAACAGTGGGCCCCCAAACAGGTATTTGGATTGGCCCCTGAGCAAAGATGTAATCAGTATAAAGACATAATGGGTGAAGACACACAGAGCTACTAGTAGCAGCTACTTGTCACCACTACTAAAACAGACAATGCTGATCATTTACTGATAATTGTCTCTATGTGTGTTTAGCAGAGGCAATTCTCAGTATTGTCTATGGCAGGGGATTTTCTGGAGTTTAGTAGCTGCTACTAAGTAGCTCTGTGTGTGCGCATTGCTTCACCCGCACCAGGAATAAAACGCACCAAATAGCAACATTTAGAGATTTTTTTTTGTCTTTGTTTTTTTGTCTCCGGCACAGACTGTACCGTTACGTACGATGGTGGGAAACAGGGCTTGTTAATAAAATATTCTGTCGGCACATTTATATATCATCAATTTTAATTACTGATCGTTTGGTAAAGTAATGAGAAATCTACAAGCTTTAATACAGCAAGGTGCTGGGGGGGGGGGGGGGGGGGGCTGCTGTAACCCCTTAGCTGTGCTTAACTATCAAATCCCAGTGGTAATGTTGTTTAACTACAACTCTACCTGCTGTAGGGAATACACACTTTATATTGTCACAGAACCCCTCAGTGACTGCTAATATCCTTATCATTTACAGTAGGGGGTACATTATCCCTTATAATACATGAGTGATACTCAGAGTTCCCTGTATAACTCAGCCTGCAGCCTTGTGCCTTTATATGGGGGGCACAGAACCCCTCAGTGACTGCTAATATCCTTATCATTTACAGTAGGGGGTACATTATCCCTTATAATACATGAGTGATACTCAGAGTTCCCTGTATAACTCAGCCTGCAGCCTTGTGCCTTTATATGGGCACAGAACCCCTCAGTGACTGCTAATATCCTTATCATTTACAGTAGGGGGTACATTATCCCTTATAATACATGAGTGATACTCAGAGTTCCCTGTATAACTCAGCCTGCAGCCTTGTGCCTTTATATGGGGGGCACAGAACCCCTCAGTGACTGCTAATATCCTTATCATTTACAGTAGGGGGTACATTATCCCTTATAATACATGAGTGATACTCAGAGTTCCCTGTATAACTCAGCCTGCAGCCTTGTGCCTTTATATGGGGGGCACAGAACCCCTCAGTGACTGCTAATATCCTTATCATTTACAGTAGGGGGTACATTATCCCTTATAATACATGAGTGATACTCAGAGTTCCCTGTATAACTCAGCCTGCAGCCTTGTGCCTTTATATGGGCACAGAGCCCCTCAGTGACTGCTAATATCCTTATCATTTACAGTAGGGGGTACATTATCCCTTGGCTTTACTTGCCCTTTAAAACTCACAAAACCAAGGCTGGAACACAGATCATTCCCCATTATCCCATAGCACCTTCGATTAGGTTTCCTATAGCAGCGCATCGACGTGACCCCTGTAACGAGTGTCCTACTTGTACGCACGGAGAATGCTCCGCCGGGGAGCGGGGGGAGCGGGGGGGCCCCGGATGCTGCGGCTGCTGTCAGATATTGATTGGCTAAATACCAAAGGGAATAGGATTCCAGCCGGCTGAGGCTGAGGCTGCGCCGCTCCATTCAAGCTTTGTTTTCCAGCCATGAAATAACTGGTTGTGATATAAACGGGGATGGGGCCCCCCAGGGCTGATCTTCATTACATTTCTCTTTTAATTGTTATGTAAAAAACGGGATCATTTACAGGAGGAAGGTTTAATGAATTGCTCCCCAAAGGCTACTAGGATTCCGTTAGCCCCCGTTTGTCTGTATTCAACCCCCCCCCCAATAGATGGAGCCATTACTTCCTATCTCTCTGTACAGGCTATGAGCAAACTTAGGGGGCTGTTCCTGCTGAATTGTGCTTAGTACAGGGGAATCCCTATGTGCCATAGTTTTATGGGATCTCTCTGTACAGGCTATGGGCAAACTTAGGGGGCTGTTCCTGCTGAATTGTGCTTAGTACAGGGGAATCCCTATGTGCCATAGTTTTATGGTATCTCTCTGTACAGGCTATGAGCAAACTTAGGGGGCTGTTCCTGCTGAATTGTGCTTAGTACAGGGGAATCCCTATGTGCCATAGTTTTATGGAAACACTATGGCACCCCCTACCCATATGTATAAATACAAATATACAGAGAAGGAATGTTCTGGGCACACAATAAGCTGTACCCCCATACTGTACTGTCTAAGGGAAACACTATGGCACCTCCTACCCATATGTATAAATACAAATATACAGAGAAGGAATGTTCTGGGCACACAATAAGCTGTACCCCCATACTGTACTGTCTAAGGGAAACACTATGGCACCCCCTACCCATATGTATAAATACAAATATACAGAGAAGGAATGTTCTGGGCACACAATAAGCTGTACCCCCATACTGTACTGTCTAAGGGAAACACGGTGGCACCCCCTATCCATATGTATAAATACAAATATACAGAGAAGGAATGTTCTGGGCACATAATAAGCTGTACCCCCATACTGTACTGTCTAAGGGAAACACTATGGCACCTCCTACCCATATGTATAAATACAAATATACAGAGAAGGAATGTTCTGGGCACACAATAAGTTGTACCCCCATACTGTACTGTCTAAGGGAAACACTATGGCACCCCCTACCCATATGTATAAATACAAATATACAGAGAAGGAATGTTCTGGGCACACAATAAGCTGTACCCCCATACTGTACTGTCTAAGGGAAACACTATGGCACCCCCTACCCATATGTATAAATACAAATATACAGAGAAGGAATGTTCTGGGCACATAATAAGCTGTACCCCCATGGCCTTTAACCATTTCCACATGAGTCCATGGACTTGTGATTGGGTTGAAAAAAGATAAATGGATCCCTGTATGGGGAGCCAGAAGCTGCTAGTGATGATGATGATGATGATGAATGCGGCTGCTGAAGGGGTTTCCTCTGTTGGATTCCTTTGCGCAGTACAAATAAAGTGAATTTCACGCACGTAGAATAATAACACAAGCAGAGCCAACGCTGCTGATTAAATTCCATATTTTTTATTCCAGTCGAGATTTTCCCTTATCCAGACGCGCTGCCTGCCAGTGACTGATGTGGGGGGTTCTGTAACATGATAAACAACCCCCTCCCTCCGGTGGCAGAGAAAGAGGGAAGGAAAAGGAACACCCTGCAGATTCCTCTGTAACTAACGACGCTCTAAAGTCGGCAACGGTAACGGCACACAGGGCGGCAATGGGTATTTTCTACCCCCATCCCATGGGGCCCTTACCCTTGGGGCAGTTTAATGCAATGGGGGGCTATGAAATAATGAAATAAAAGCAAATGGCTTTCATATACTGCCATATTTCATAGTGACGGCTGCCTTGCTGCTTTACTTTCCCTTTAATCTGCTGCTTCCCCGTCCAATTATATAAACTCTAAAGCCCATAAGAGAGTAAGTGGGAACAGTGACACGGAACCCTGACACAGGGGCAATGGGATAAATTGGGATAAATTCACTGTGAGCACATTGTGTCTAATAGCAACTTGCTCTTCCATTAGTATTTCCCTAATCAATTCATTCTAAATGTGCGGCTGCTTCAACTTATCACTCCTGGAGCAGCGACCGGACTGTAACCCCCCTCTGTGGGGAAGGGACTGGGGCTGTGGGATAGCAGGTATAGTAGGGAGAGATAGTGCCTATAGTAGCAGTGGGGGGATAATAGCCTCTGGGAAGGGACTGGGGCTGTGGGATAGCAGGTATAGTAGGGAGAGATGGTGCCTATAGTAGCAGTGGGGGGATAATAGCCTCTGGGAAGGGACTGGGGCTGTGGGATAGCAGGTATAGTAGGGAGAGATGGTGCCTATAGTAGCAGTGGGGGGATAATAGCCTCTGGGAAGGGACTGGGGCTGTGGGATAGCAGGTATAGTAGGGAGAGATGGTGCCTATAGTAGCAGTGGGGGGATAATAGCCTCTGGGGAAGGGACTGGGGCTGTGGGATAGCAGGTATAGTAGGGAGAGATGGTGCCTATAGTAGCAGTGGGGGGATAATAGTCTCTGGGAAGGGACTGGGGCTGTGGGATAGCAGGTATAGTAGGGAGAGATGGTGCCTATAGTAGCAGTGGGGGGATAATAGTCTCTGGGAAGGGACTGGGGCTGTGGGATAGCAGGTATAGTAGGGAGAGATGGTGCCTATAGTAGCAGTGGGGGGATAATAGCCTCTGGGAAGGGACTGGGGCTGTGGGATAGCAGGTATAGTAGGGAGAGATGGTGCCTATAGTAGCAGTGGGGGGATAATAGCCTCTGGGAAGGGACTGGGGCTGTGGGATAGCAGGTATAGTAGGGAGAGATGGTGCCTATAGTAGCAGTGGGGGGATAATAGCCTCTGGGAAGGGACTGGGGCTGTGGGATAGCAGGTATAGTAGGGAGAGATGGTGCCTATAGTAGCAGTGGGGGGATAATAGCCTCTGGGAAGGGACTGGGGCTGTGGGATAGCAGGTATAGTAGGGAGAGATGGTGCCTATAGTAGCAGTGGGGGGATAATAGCCTCTGGGAAGGGACTGGGGCTGTGGGATAGCAGGTATAGTAGGGAGAGATGGTGCCTATAGTAGCAGTGGGGGGATAATAGTCTCTGGGAAGGGACTGGGGCTGTGGGATAGCAGGTATAGTAGGGAGAGATGGTGCCTATAGTAGCAGTGGGGGGATAATAGCCTCTGGGAAGGGACTGGGGCTGTGGGATAGCAGGTATAGTAGGGAGAGATGGTGCCTATAGTAGCAGTGGGGGGGATAATAGCCTCTGGGAAGGGACTGGGGCTGTGGGATAGCAGGTATAGTAGGGAGAGATGGTGCCTATAGTAGCAGTGGGGGGATAATAGCCTCTGGGAAGGGACTGGGGCTGTGGGATAGCAGGTATAGTAGGGAGAGATGGTGCCTATAGTAGCAGTGGGGGGATAATAGCCTCTGGGAAGGGACTGGGGCTGTGGGATAGCAGGTATAGTAGGGAGAGATGGTGCCTATAGTAGCAGTGGGGGGATAATAGCCTCTGGGAAGGGACTGGGGCTGTGGGATAGCAGGTATAGTAGGGAGAGATGGTGCCAAGATATAGACAGTAGGACAAGATGGAGACAGTAGGGCAAGATGGAGACAGTAGGACAAGATGGAGACAGTAGGGCAAGATGGAGACAGTAGGACAAGATGGAGACAGTAGGGCAAGATGGGGACAGTAGGGCAAGATGGAGACAGTAGGGCAAGATGGAAACAGTAGGGCAAGATGGAGACAGTAGGGCAAGATGGGGACAGTAGGGCAAGATGGAGACAGTAGGGCAAGATGGAAACAGTAGGGCAAGATGGAGACAGTAGGACAAGATGGAGACAGTAGGGCAAGATGGAGACAGTAGGGCAAGATGGAGACAGTAGGGCAAGATGGAGACAGTAGGGACAAGATGGAGACATTTGAGACAGATGGAGAAAGTAGGACACGTTGATGACAGAAAGGCAAAACGATGATAGGGAAGATGGAGACAGTAGGAGTAGATAGAGACATTACCGAAACAAAGAGACAGAAGGCCATGATGGAGACCACAGGGCATTTAGAAAGCACAGTACTGAGCAACCTGCAGCCATTCAGGTAATTAAAGTACAATTTATAGCTTTTCGTGGTGTTGTTATTTGCAGTTTGACAACAGCTGAAGGGTCGCCAGGTTTAAAATCCCTTCCTACTGTTTATAATGAGGCCCCTACACTGCCTGTTCCCTGCCCCCCAAATCCCTGGCTCTGCTCTTGCCCCTCCCACTTATCCCCCCTCCCACTCCTCATTATCCCAATCATTTCGATTCCTTTGAATCTCAGACCGGAGGTCACTCACGATTCCTCTCCCCAAATCCCACGCAGCACTTACCCGCCCGTCTCATTGTGATTTCCGCGCTCGGTCATTAACCTCTCCCAAAATGCTTTTCTCTGTTCATTTGGATGTGGAGATTGGCCCTGACCCCTGTCAGTCTGCGGCGAGAGCTATTATTGCAATAATGGGCTAAATTGGCTAATTTTGTGTGTATGTTATTTTTTTTCTTTTTTGTTCCCTCTCTGGTTGCTATGGCAACCTGAATGAACTTATACAAAAGTTTTTTTTTAGACTGTCAAGCAGAAAGGGCTGAGGGTCTCCTTTACCCCTCTTGGAAGCATCTGGGAAGGGTTAACCATTATTTTATTATGAGGCCGCAACAGCCCAAACTAATCAAATGTAGATCATGGCTTCAAATGCAACACTGAACATGGTCAGATCAGTGGGCGTGGCAGTGGGTGGGACTAGAACCCCATGATGGCAGCTAATCAATCCACATCCAACCTTAACCCGCCATGTTTCAACCCAGACCCAACCGTAGCCTTCATGCTCTCATTACTATGCCCCAAGGGTCCATTGCTGAGGGGTGGGGCAATGTAATGCACTGGACCCGCCCTCAAGCAGTAGGTGGGACTAGAACCCCATGTTGGCAGCTAACATGGTGAGACAAATAATCAATCCACATCCAACCTTAACCCGCCATGTTTCAACCCAGACCCAACCGTAGCCTTCATGCTCTCATTACTATGCCCCAAGGGTCCATTGCTGATATCACCAGAGGGGTGGGGCAGGAGTGAGTCAGATTCATGACCTGCTAGAAGAGTATTGCACTGGACCCGCCCTCAAGCAGTAGGTGGGACTAGAGCTCTCAGATGGCAGCTTACTGGGGGAGAGGCCAAAAGTTTGTAACTTAAGCAATAGGTGGGACTAGAACACTAGAACTAGAACTTAGAGCATTGGGTTTGAAACTCAAGCATGGCAGCTATAGGAAGTCTATAGTTGGACTAACAGAGCATCTTTAGGTTCTATACATGGGGTTACTCTGCTGCACAGTCAACTTCTTCTGAATACCTCCATACCATCCATTCCTTTGGACTCCATGAATGGGTTGAGCTCGATCTAGACTCTGGCAAGGGGTAGCCTCTGACTCTGCTGTCCATAGACTTTTGGGTTATGATTTTACTTGGTAAGACCAATAGTCAATCCACATCCAACCTTAACCCACCATGTTTCAACCCAGACCCAAGTAGTCAATCCACATCCAACCTTAACCCGCCATATTTCAACGCAGACCCAACCGTAGCCTTCATGCTCTCATTACTATGCCCCAAGTGTCCATTGCTGATATCACCAAAGGGGTGGGGCAGGAGTGAGCCCGACTCATGACCTGCTAGAAGAGTATTGCACTGGACCCGCCCTCAAGCAGTAGGTGGGACTAGAGCTCTCAGATGGCAGCTTACTGGGGGGAGACCAAAGGTTTGTAACTCAAGTAGTAGGTGGGACTAGAACAATCTAATGGCAACGTAGAGAATTGGGTCTTAAACTCAAGCATGGCAGCTATAGGAAGTCTATAGATGGACTAGCAGAGCATCTTTAGGTTCTATACATGGGGTTACTCTGCTGCACAGTCAACTTCTTCTGAATACCTCCATACCATCCATTCCTTTGGACTCCATGGATGGGTTGAGCCCAATCTAGACACTGGCAAGAGGTAGCCTCTGGCTCTGCTGTCCGTAGACTTTTGGATTATGATTGCAATGTATGTGTGGCCCCATGAACACCCCATGAACTCCTCCACCAGCAACAAAATTAAAAAGCAAATAGACTTATTGGCCAAAGTTGGTTTTCATGGACAACTCTTTGGAACGTGGGCAACATTGCCATCTAGTTTAAGTAAACTGGTATTGATTAGGAAAGCCCTGGGAAAAAATCCCATCAGTCAAGAACTGGATTGGTCTAGAAATGATTTCTGACCCCTGTGTGATCCGACTATCGGCCCACCAACTTTATCAAAGACCCACCCATCATCGGGCAACCTCACCAAGTGAGTAGACCATTCTGCAAAGGTCTCATCCATCCCCACAAGGTGTTAAGTCCATTTTTCTGTCTCTTCTCTGCGATTCACTCTTCCTGCTTCCAAACAGATCCCGCTAGAGGCTAATGTTCCTGTGCTGAATATAAATGTTTAATGTGCATCACGTCCCCGGCACAACTGTCACTTCATTCTTTGGCGTTAAAGCTATTTTCCCACTGCATCTTTGTTCCTACCTCGCTATTAGTCTTAAGATTGTTTATTGCCAACGCCAAACACATCAGTAGATGTTGTAACCCAGCAAGGGCTATTTTTGTGTCCAAACCCATTTTTATTTCAAGTTTAGGTCATAAGGCTCGTATGCGATTCTGTCCTGTCCATAAAGCTTAGTGATGTTCCATTACAGTTTCCATATAGATAGCAACGGTCATAGCAACGTCCATTACTGTGAGGCTGATGGCCCCAGTGGTGATTAATTGACATGGGCCCTCCAAGAGAGAACCATGGAGATCCAAAGATCCCAACCAATTTGAATGTAAAGGAACGTGCCAACACCACCCTACCAATGTTACAATGTTCTTGTGGCTACAAGTTATTCCTATAGAAGGTAGCCAAGTGGCATGCATTTGGTGCTTTGGTATCATCCATTGCTTGGGTGCCCAAAAAACATAGCACTTATGAGGGGAGTTCAGTTAAAGAATGGGTAAGTTGGGTTGCACTGTAAAGCTGGCACCCATCTTACCAACTGAGCACCACCACATGGGATTTGGAGTTTGGAAAGGTGGACAATGGTACCATTTGGTCTATGTTTGAAGACCTTCTAGAATTGGTTTGCTGAGTCCTGACCTCAACCCAAATGAACCTCCATAAGATGAATCAGAAGGCCTGGGTCTGATCCACAACATCATTGCCCAACCTCACTAGAGTGCTTGTGAATGAATGGAAGTAACTCCCAGCAACAAGCTTATGGGCTGTTATAGAAGCTAAGGGAGGTGCTTTGTAATCATCCATTGCTTGGGTGGCAAAAAAACATAGCACTTATGAGGGGAGTTCAGTAAAAGAATGGGCAAGTTGGGTTGCACTGTAAAGCTGGCACCCATCTTACCAACTGAGCACCACCAGACAAGATCTGAAATGTGGAAAGGTGGACAAATGGTACCCTTTGGGCTATGTTTGAGGACCTTCTAGAATGGGTTTGCTGAGTCCTGACCTCAACCCAAATGAACCTCCATAAGATGAATCAGAAGGCCAATCTGATCCACAACATCAGTGCCCAACCTTGTGCTTGTGAATGAATGGAAGTAACTCCCAGCAACAATGTTCCAACATCTATTCTAGTGGGAACCTCCTCAGAAGCTATGGGGCTGTTATAGAAGCTAAGGGAGGAGCAAGATCATTTGAACTCCATGGTTTGGGAGATGTTGGACAGGCAAGTGTTTGTATCTCCAGAGCTTCTGGGACCTGGGTCCATCATTACTCTATTGAGTTCTTTCCATTCTGCTCTCTATCCATGACCTCACTACTAGAATCCCCCCGGATCCGTGCAGCAGAAGCACCTTATATCAATCCACTTACCCTGATTAGAGAATTACGAGTGGATTCCTGAAGATTTCTAATCATGCAAATTCCCGGCACGTGAAACAGAGCAGTTTGATACTTTAACCTGCGAAGCCTCGATGCTTAGGAACAACGCAAAAGCGTGAAATGGATTTAATTAAACGGATTGAGCCCATAGAAGGTTTCCGGCTTACTACAGCTGCACATTCAGCAGAAAAAGTCATATAATAGAAATTTAAAAAAGGTTAACCCTTTCGGCACGGGGGATTATTCTTCTCCATATTAAGCCTTGTCCAGAGGAGCCACCACGTATTCTAGGTCCGACTGTCAGGTTGGGGCACCCTATGAAGAACTGAAGCCTCGGTGTTGAAGCGATGATGGCACCAGCAGAGCTGACACTCATCTACTAGGACTAATAGGCATATTTAATATACTGGATGTAAGGGGAATTACATGGTCTGGAGTAATAAGGACCCTAGTTGGGAGTCGCCCAATCTGTAGACTTGGTCATGCATAGCCATATCTCATTGTGTATAACAATACTCAGAGATGTCTCTTATGGGGAGTGTTTAGATCTGAGGGAGGGCATGATAGGTGGGACCACTATAAATGGTGGAGAATAGCCCCCCTGGTTATTGTACCATGCCCTATACCACTAGCACCTACTTTCTCTTTCCTAAAGGAACATTGTCCTAGACAGACATTGAGTATTTGACTCCCTTAGTCCATTGGGCACCTAGGTTCTTGGGAAGGCCAAATAAGGACTGTGATTGGCTATCTGGTAGCCCAATGTGCACTGCTAGCCTGCTTGGAGTAAAACTGTGGCTTCCAAAACTTGGTTTAAAAATGGGCACCTATATTGAGGCCACTGAGGGCAACATCAAAGGGGGTGGGGAGCAACATCTATTCTAGTGGGAACCTCCCCAGAAGCTTATGGGCTGTTATAGAAGCTAAGGGAGGTGCTTTGGTATCATCCATTGCTTGGGGGCCCAAAAAACATAGCACTCATGAGGGGAGTTATCAGTTAAAGAATGGGCAAGTTGGGTTCCACTGTAAAGCTAGCACCCATCTTACCAACTAAGCACCACCACACGGGATTTGGAGTGTGGAAAGGTGGACAAATGGTACCATTTGGTCGATGTTTGAGGACCTTCTAGAATGGGTTTGCTGAGTCCTGACCTCAACCCAAATGAACCTCCATAAGATGAATCAGAAGGCAGATTTGAGCTGGGTCTGATCCACAACATCAATGCCCAACCTCACTAGAGTGCTTGTGAATGAATGGAAGTAACTCCCAGCAACAATGTTCCAACATCTCTTCTAATGGGAATCTCCCAAGAACCTTATGGGCTGTTATAGAAGCTAAGGGAGGTGCTTTGGTATCATCCATTGCTTGGGGGCCCAAATAACATAGCACTCATGAGGGGAGTTATCAGTTAATGGTACCATTTGGTCTATGTTTGAAGACCTTCTAGAATTGGTTTGCTGAGTCCTGACCTCAACCCAAATGAACCTCCATAAGATGAATCAGGGCAACATCAAAGGGGGTGGTGAGCAGCATGTTGCTTATAAGCCACTGGTTGGGGATCACATGTGTTAAGAGTTTTCCACAGTTGACTACCATTGGGCAGCTGGAAGCAGGCACCATATTATATGAATGCATCAGGACCCATTTTGCTTGGCAGTGGTTGAAGAAGTCTAGGTAGAGTCTTAATCTGTCCATGAAGCCTAGTGATGTTCCACTACAGTTACGGAAGTTTCTGTATAGACAGGAATGGTCATAGAAAGTTTATTAGTCTAAGACTAGTGGACATTCATTCACAATGGGCGCCATAGAGAGAACCATGGCAGATAGAAGTCTAGACCATTAAAGGTCCAAGGACTGACTTAAAGAGTCATCAATGGAGGAGGGAATGGAGACGGGAAGTAAATAGAGGTGGTCTTATCTCCACAGACCAGATGGAGAAGTTGAATGAGGCCCACTCTAGAGTTCTGGTAGCCAAATGCATCTCTGATGTTCCTACTCATTCTACATGGTGCCCAAGCTGTGCTCTAGCGTTAATCTAGTGTAGGACACCGGGCAGCTTGGAGACATTGGACTGAAGATAAAAAATGCATCTCTGATGTTCCTACTCATTCTACATGGTGCCCAAGCTGTGCTCTAGTGTTAATCTTGTGTAGGACACCGGGCAGCTTGGAGACATTGGACTGAAGATAAAAAATGCATCTCTGATGTTCCTACTCATTCTACATGGTGCCCAAGCTGTGCTCTAGTGTTAATCTTGTGTAGGACACCTGGCAGCTTGGAGACATTGGACTGAAGATAAAAAATGCATCTCTGATGTTCCTACTCATTCTACATGGTGCCCAAGCTGTGCTCTAGTGTTAATCTTGTGTAGGACACCGGGCAGCTTGGAGACATTGGACTGAAGATAAAAAATGCATCTCTGATGTTCCTACTCATTCTACATGGTGCCCAAGCTGTGCTCTAGTGTTAATCTTGTGTAGGACACCGGGCAGCTTGGAGACATTGGACTGAAGATAAAAAATGCATCTCTGATGTTCCTACTCATTCTACATGGTGCCCAAGCTGTGCTCTAGTGTTAATCTTGTGTAGGACACCGGGCAGCTTGGAGACATTGGACTGAAGATAAAAAATGCATCTCTGATGTTCCTACTCATTCTACATGGTGCCCAAGCTGTGCTCTAGTGTTAATCTTGTGTAGGACACCGGGCAGCTTGGAGACATTGGACTGAAGATAAAAAATGCATCTCTGATGTTCCTACTCATTCTACATGGTGCCCAAGCTGTGCTCTAGTGTTAATCTTGTGTAGGACACCGGGCAGCTTGGAGACATTGGACTGAAGATAAAAAATGCATCTCTGATGTTCCTACTCATTCTACATGGTGCCCAAGCTGTGCTCTAGTGTTAATCTTGTGTAGGACACCTGGCAGCTTGGAGACATTGGACTGAAGATAAAAAACTCAGCATATTGGGGTGATTTAATCACAAGAACCGTGCACCCCCAGAATCACCACCATCTTTTTCATTCCAAGTAGTCCTGGCTTGGGTTTGTCCTACCCCTGCCCCAAGGAAAGGGGCAGGAAGCGAGGTTGGTACTGGAACCCCACCCACCTCTCCATCAAATCCAGGAATAATCCCACTTTATATATAGACTTGTGTCATGTGATCATCATTTAACCTGTTGTCTCCCAGAGGAAATTAGATTCTTTGTGGGTTTTCCATTACATTTATCAGCAAGAGATCCGCCGTATAAAAAATACATATATATATATATATATATATAACCTAGTGTGAGAGGCACAAACACTCCTCCGTCGGAATCCAATGAACTCACAGCCGTGTCCCCATCTGGTTTTTTTAGGAATCGTTTTTCTCTTTAATGGTTTAGTGACATCATAAAAGTGTATTATTCCTTATAAATGAGAGAGATTTACCGTTTTTATGATCAGTTTGTACAGAATGAGGTAAAGAAAATAATTATCCTCCGCTGTGCTAAAGCGTTCCGTGCCCGTGTATGTGCCCAAGGCCATAGGCTGACTCATACAGGGAACTCTGAGTATCACTCATGTATTATAAGGGATACTGTACCCCCTACTGTAAATGATAAGGATATTAGCAGTCACTGAGGGGTTCTGTGCCCCCCATATAAAGGCACAAGGCTGCAGGCTGAGTTATACAGGGAACTCTGAGTATCACTCATGTATTATAAGGGATAATGTACCCCCTACTGTAAATGATAAGGATATTAGCAGTCACTGAGGGGTTCTGTGCCCCCCATATAAAGGCACAAGGCTGCAGGCTGAGTTATACAGGGAACTCTGAGTATCACTCATGTATTATACGGGATAATGTACCCCCAACTGTAAATGATAAGGATATTAGCAATCACTGAGGGGTTCTGTGCCCCCCATATAAAGGCACAAGGCTGCAGGCTGAGTTATACAGGGAACTCTGAGTATCACTCATGTATTATAAGGGATAATGTACCCCCTACTGTAAATGATAAGGATATTAGCAGTCACTGAGGGGTTCTGTGCCCCCCATATAAAGGCACAAGGCTGCAGGCTGAGTTATACAGGGAACTCTGAGTATCACTCATGTATTATAAGGGATAATGTACCCCCTACTGTAAATGATAAGGATATTAGCAGTCACTGAGGGGTTCTGTGCCCCCCATATAAAGGCACAAGGCTGCAGGCTGAGTTATACAGGGAACTCTGAGTATCACTCATGTATTATAAGGGATAATGTACCCCCTACTGTAAATGATAAGGATATTAGCAGTCACTGAGGGGTTCTGTGCCCCCCATATAAAGGCACAAGGCTGCAGGCTGAGTTATACAGGGAACTCTGAGTATCACTCATGTATTATAAGGGATAATGTACCCCCTACTGTAAATGATAAGGATATTAGCAGTCACTGAGGGGTTCTGTGCCCCCCATATAAAGGCACAAGGCTGCAGGCTGAGTTATACAGGGAACTCTGAGTATCACTCATGTATTATAAGGGATAATGTACCCCCTACTGTAAATGATAAGGATATTAGCAGTCACTGAGGGGTTCTGTGCCCCCCATATAAAGGCACAAGGCTGCAGGCTGAGTTATACAGGGAACTCTGAGTATCACTCATGTATTATAAGGGATAATGTACCCCCTACTGTAAATGATACATAGTATATATAGAAATCCCATCCTAATTGCCATTCCCGTTAGGGTCCCAGCAGGGGGCCCAGACACCATTTATAGCTCAGAGAACATCTGCAGACTCCATAACACAAAAATGATTATCGTTAATATATATTTTTCCTAGAAAGAAATACAGTTGCCAGGCGAGGGTTAATAGGAGGAGCCTGGGCGCAATAAACTTAAAGTGATGGCGCCATTTACCTACAGTTTCTCTCTATTGTTCCGGGCACCAATAGGCCCCATTGTTATTCGCTACTTAGCAAATTGCGTTTACCTGCGCCCAATGAATGCTCACGAGGCCTCGGGCTTTAATTATAGATCTTAACGGAGCCCGACGCTCAATAAGCCAATGGCGCGGCCGCTCGGAGCAAGAGCTTCAGATCTTCGAGATGTTCCTCTCCGGGGACCCAGATCCTTGTCTTCAATATCCTGTGTTTCCCTTAAAGGGAAATTAGGCTCTATATATATATTTAAGTAGGTTTTATCTTTCATTTATTTACTGTAACCCTTTGAGCGCCGTAGACAGCGACTGTTTGATCTTCGGCTTTGATCGGCGGGTTTGCCGGCAACGTACGGGGAGATGAAAGGGATGAAAGAGTCTACAGAACGTCCCTTTCCCCTATGTTTGTATTGATATACATGGGCCGATGCTTGGTCCCATCCCTACTGCCCCAACCCCCAACAAATTGTGCCCCCCACATATCCCTAGTGCCAGCCCAGGCTCATAGTCAAGCATGGCCCAATGTATCATTGACCAGAACTGACCCCAAACCCGCTCTCACCCAACCCATTACACCTAAAGAGCCTTTCTAAACGAGAGAATCTTTGCCCAATATGGCCACCTATGGGCTCAACCATATTAGACTGATAGTTTACCCTTGGGCCAATATTGGTCCATAACGGAGGCCAATGTAGTCTATCAGGAGAGGGCCAACTCAACAAGTCAATGTGGTCCCTATGTGGCAGCCATATGCATATTGGCTCAGCCATATTAGACGGATCGTTTGACCCTTAGGCCAACATCGGATCATAATGGAGGCCAATGCAGTCTGTCAGGAGATGGCCAACTCAACAAGCCAATGTGGTCCTTGCTCACAAAGGGAGGCAGCCATATACATACAGTATGTGCTCAGCCATATTAGACCGATTGTTTGACCCTCAGGCCAACATTGGATCATAATAGAGACCGATGCAGTCTGTCAGGAGAAGGCCATATCAACAAGCCAATGTGGTCCTTGCCCCCAAAGGGGAGCAGCCATATGCATATGTGCTCAGCCATATTAGACTGATAGTTGATCCTTGGCAGTGGCGTAGCGTGGGCTTTCGTCGCCTGGGGCCGACCGGAAATTTGCCGCCCCTCTATTTAGTTATTCTTAAAAAGTTCCCCCAATAGAAAGTGCCCCCATACACAGTGCCCCCATAAACAGTGCCCCCAATTGCCCCATACAAAGTGCCCCCAATAGGAAGTGCCCCCATACACAATACCCCACAAAGACCTGGCCCCCCCCATGGAAAGTGCCCCAATTTCCCCATAGACAGTAGCCCCCACACAGTGCCCCCAATTTCCCCCATAGTACATACCCCCAACAGACCATCGGCGGCGGCTCCTTCTCTCTTACAGGCAACAGGCACTTCTATAAGGTTGCGCCTCGTCGCTGACGTGTGACGTCATACGCACGGGCGCAACCTTATAAAAGCGCCTGTTGCCGCGCCATAAGAGAGAAGGAACCGCCGCCGATGGTCTGTTGGGGGTACGTTAAATATCATGGTGATTGCCGCCGCCCCTTCTGATACGCCGCCCGGGGCCATGGCCCCCTCGGCACCCCCCTCGCTACGCCACTGATCCTTGGGTCAACATCGGTCCATAACGGAGGCCAATGTAGTAGAGAAGAGGGCCATATCAACAAGCCAATGTGGTCCTTGCTCCCAAAGGGAGGCAGCCATATGCATATGTGCTCAGCCATGTAAGACTGGTCGTTTGACCCTTGGGCCAACATCGGTTCATAACGGAGGCCAATGTAGTCAGGAGAGGGCCAACTCAACAAGTCAATGTGGTCCCTATGTGGTAGCCATATGCATATGTGCTCAGCCATATTAGACTGATCGTTTGACCCTCAGGCCAACATTGGATCATAACGGAGGCCAGTGCCCCCAAAAGGATTTTTATACCTGGCGGATAGAAATTTGGCTGATTTTTGGCCAAATATCCCTGTGGGGTGGGGGGGGGGCACTTAAAAGGGTAGATAAGCTGCCTGCTCTGCTTGAAGGGGCCAAAGGGGCAACTTATATCTGCCTGTGAATGGCCACTTTTAATTATATACATGCCCAGCCTGCCCACCTCTGATGTGAAGGGATGGTGCAATGGAGTGGGTCCTGGCTTGCCACCCACCCTCAACCTACTCAAATACAAAGAGCTGGCTCAAACCCAAGGGTAAACCAGTGGGTCCTGCGGGTATCTACCCCATCTGCACACCACTAAAGTTTCACCCATATATTTAATTTCTTCTGAGGAAGAAGAAGTAACGGCACAATGGAGTGGGTCCTGGCTTGCCAACCACCCTCAACCTGCCCAGATATAAAAAGCTGACTCAAACCCGAGGGTAAACCAATGGGTCCCGTGGGTATCTACCTCATCTGTACAACCATATATTTCATTCCATCTGAAGAGGAAGAAGTAACGGCACAATGGAGTGGGTCCTTGCTTGCCACCCACCCTCAACCTGCCCAGAAATAAAGAGTTAGCTCAAACCCAAGGGTAAACCAATGGGTCCTGTGGGTATCTACCCCATCTGTACAACCATATATTTCATTCCATCTGAGGAGGAAGAAGTAACGGCACAATGGAGTGGGTCCTGGTTTGCCAACCACCCTCAACCTGCCCAGATATAAAAAGCTGACTCAAACCCGAGGGTAAACCAATGGGTCCCGTGGGTATCTACCTCATCTGTACAACCATATATTTAATTCCATCTGAGGAGGAAGAAGTAACGGCACAATGGAGTGGGTCCTGGCTTGCCGCCCACCCTCAACCTGCCCAGATACAAAGAGTTGGCTCAAACCCAAGTGTAAACCAATGGGTCCCATGGGTATCTACCCCATCTGTACAACCATATATTTCATTCCATCTGAGGAGGAAGAAGTAACGACACAATAGAGTGGGTCCTGACTTGCCAACCACCCTCAACCTGCCCAGAAATAAAGAGTTGGCTCAAACCCAAGGGTAAACCAATGGGTCCTGTGGGTATCTACCACCATATTTCATTCCATCTGACCTTCAAGCTTGGCTCGTTGGAGTGTCTAAGGAAGCAAAATTGTCATTCTCATCCTTATTGGGGTTTGGGAACCCCCTAAGGCTCTTGGCCCCAAAGTATAGGAACCACTGCTCGGATATATCCCATAGATATCAATGCAAATAAAGCGAGAACCGCATCCTTCAAAGGCTCCACTGCAATCTCAGGGATAACGCGCTCAACCCTGATTGATTTGCAGATAGATATTGTGAGTATTTCTCCCTCTCTGCCTAATAAGTATCGGCCTTTTGTGGAGATGATGAGAGTATTCTCCATGCAAACATTGATCTTATACTCAGGCAGCCTCCCGGGTCCCCATTCTTCCTGACATATATTACTATCAATTTAACAGGCGGCCTTCTCTTGCCGAGGAACCGTCTCCGAGCTGTGGAAGAGGGAGGACAATTGACTTTCTCATTCAACCTGGCGGCCATTATATTTTAACTACTGAACGGGTTAGACGGATATTTAAACAGAAAGTCTTAGTCGAAAGAAAGAGCCTTTAGATATTGACTTAGTTCTTCCTATTGAAGGGGAACGGCCATGGCTGAGATATCCCCAACTTTCCCACCTATGGAGAACTTGGTCTATGGAGTGAACATTCATGGGGAACAGCAGGGGAAAACCGCTTTCACATGGAGCCCCCATGTTCTACGTTCTGCATCTCCATGGAAACGAGACCAGAATAGATTATCGTTCTACATATAGGTCACAATTATCAGGAGGAAAGTTTGTGTCTTCAGGGGGAGAAAATTCTCCGGCTCGGCAGGTACGGAGCCCATCAGGGTTTAGGATTCAACATCGTTGGTGCGTTCAAAGGGAATAATGTAATCTGATCGGCTTCTCGGGCTGTTCCAAGCGTTCTCTGGGGATTGTCATCCAGCCTTGAGGGTGAAGAGGAGGTATCTTCCACCCCTGGCAACTGTTTAGTATTTTTGGGCTACAAACTTTGGATTCAGATCTTCTGGATTAGGGTGGAGACAACAACTGATAGACCAACAGTTCTCAAATGTTTCAAGCTTCACTTGTTTGAAACTTCATTAATGGAACTCTCAAAATTAACCCCCCCAGAAGTCTTCAGTTTGGGTCCCCAGCCATAGTTGCAGACAAGGCTAGCATTCTTCTAACTTTTACTGGCAATGCTTAAATACTAGTGATGGGCGAAATGTTTCGGCAGGCATGGATTCGCGGCGAATTTCTGAGTTTCGCCATTGGCGGATGAAAAAATTTGCCGCGCGTCCAAAAATTGTCGCACAACAAAAAGAATAGCAGCGGGTGACAAAAGAATAGCCACACAACAAAAGAATAGCTGCACAACAAAAAAATAGCCGCGCCACAAAAGAATGGCCTCGCGACAAAAGAATAGCCGCAGGTGACAAAAGAATAGCCGCGGGCGACAAAAGAATAGCCGCAGGTGACAAAAGAATAGCCGCGGGCGACAAAAGAATAGCCTCGTGACAAAAGAATAGCCGTGGGCGACAAAAGAATAGCCGCAGGTGACAAAAGAATAGCCGCGGGCGACAAAAGAATAGCCGGGCGACAAAAAAATAGCCTCGTGACAAAAGAATAGCCGTGGGCGACAAAAGAATAGCCTCGGGCGACAAAAGAATAGCCTCGCGACAAAAGAATAGCCGTGGGCGACAAAAGAATAGCAGCCGGCGACAAAAGAATAGCCTCGGGTGACAAAAGAATAGCCTCGCGACAAAAGAATAGCCGTCGGCGACAAAAGAATAGCCTCGGGCGACAAAAGAATAGCCTCGCGACAAAAGAATAGCCGTGGGCGACAAAAGAATAGCCTCGCGACAAAAGAATAGCCGTGGGCGACAAAAGAATAGCCGCCGGCGACAAAAGAATAGCCGCGGGCGACTAAAGAATAGCCACGGCTGACAAAAGAATAGCCTCGGGTGACAAAAGAATAGCCACGGGCGACAATATTTTTTTTGACGCGCGACATTTTAGGCGTTTCGCAAAACGGGACAGATTCGTTCATCGCTATTAAATACCTTTCTGAGTCTTCAAGGTGCACTTTTTGATTTGGGCAGTGTTGGAGGACACGGCCAGGACATAACCAGGGGATGGTCAAAAACCTTTTGGGAAACCGCTCCGGATTCTAGAATTTACCATTAGGTTCTGAGTTATCTAAAGACATTTTGGAACTTTACGAATCCTGAGGCAAATCTAGGATATGGTGTACCACTAGTACCAATAGCTCTTGTGCCAATTCATAGTACATAACAAAATTGGACAATTATGGTTTAGTTATGGCTATTTATAATGAATTTTAGGTGACGTTTCAGCCAAACTAGCTGGCTATATTCTCCATTATTCTCTTAAGTGTGTCCAAAAGTGCTTCATCAGGACCGACTGGAGACCTAGGGCCTGGACAATACTGCACACTACATGTCCTTCAGGGTCCTTGATGCTCTTCTTACTTTTGACCCTCTGTTCTTGCTGTAGCACTAGTATGACTGATGGCTTTGTTGGCCAGCAATCTATAAGCTGGCCAGTTGTGGGCCAACATACTTCCTACAGGGGCCAGCTGTGGGCCAACATACTTCCTACAGGGGCCAGCTGTGGGCCAACATACTGCCTACAGGGGCCAGCTGTGGGCCAACATACTGCCTACAGGGGCCAGTTGTGGGCCAACATACTGCCTACAGGGGCCAGTTGTGGGCCAACATACTGCCTACAGGGGCCAGTTGTGGGCCAACATACTGCCTACAGGGGCCAGTTGTGGGCCAACATACTGCCTATAGGGGTCAGCTGTGGACCAACATACTGACTACAGGGGCCAGCTGTGGGCCAACATACTACCTGCAGGGGCCAGTTGTGGGCCAATCTACTGCCTACAGGGGCCAGTTGTGGGCCAATCTACTGTCTACAGGGGCCAGCTGTGGGCCAACATACTACCTGCAGGGGCCAGTTGTGGGCCAATCTACTGCCTACAGGGGTAAACAGTAGGCTAAACTTCTACACAGGTTCCTCCTCACTTATCTTTATGACATAACCACCAGGTAGACCTTACCCAACTGACATCATCACACACTACATGTCCTTCAGGGTCCTTGATGCTCTTCTTACTTTTGACCCTCTGTTCTTGCTGTAGCACTAGTATGACTGATGGCTTTGTTGGCCAGCAATCTATGAGCTAGCCAGTTGTGGGCCAACATACTGCCTACAGGGGCCAGTTGTGGGCCAATCTTCTGCCTACAGGGGCCAACAGTAGGCTAAACTTCTACTCAGGTTCCTCCTCACTCATCTTTATGCCATAACCACCAGGTAGACCTTACCCAACTGACATTATCAGAGGGGCCGGATTGGTTGAGAAGGAGAAGGTAAAGGTTAAGGCAGGGGTCCCCAATTTTTTTATTTTTTTTGGTCAATTCCATGGAAGACTTATTTCCCCTTTACGAACACACAACCAAACGCAAATGAATGGGCCTTTGGGAAATTGACCTACTGAGCTTGACACTCCATGAAATTGCTCCTGGGGACCCAGAAGGGTTATAACCAATCACATCTCATGAATAATTCTGACCCAAGCGCGGAATACGAGGAATTCCTCCACCCAGGGAAATTATCCTGCGACGGTGGAAACTCAATAACAAGGTGTGATAGACTTTCCGTAGATTATAGATGTGGCAACTGGAATATCTACATGGACGATAATAATAATAATCTTTATATTTATTAATAAAAAGGAGAGCAGTCCGATAGACTTCATGTCGTGGAGTCACTTAACCCTCTCTAATCGGAGGCCCTTTTGTATTGGGAAAGAGTTACTGGCAATTATTAGTGAAATTGTTTCGGTCTCCAGAGCAATCTCCTCAGGCCGCGGCCGGTAACTAACCGCACGGGGCAATTTCATTCTATATTAGAGAGTATTAATAGGGTTCCCTAATGTCAGAAGGGATCTATTCCTCTGTAGCCAAGCAGAAAATAGCTCTATAGATAGCTCTGCCGCCCGTAAGTTCCATGATACGCTTTAGGATTTCCAATCAAAACAGTGCGTTATGGAATGACATGTAGGAACCGGGATACAGACATGTCACTAACTATATACTTATGTTCCTGCTGAACTGTGCTTAGTACAGGGGAATCCCTATGTGCCATAGTTTTATGGTATCTCTCTGTACAGGCTATGGGCAAACTTAGGGGGCTGTTCCTGCTGAACTGTGCTTAGTACAGGGGAATCCCTATGTGCCATAGTTTTATGGTATCTCTCTGTACAGGCTATGGGCAAACTTAGGGGGCTGTACCTGCTGAATTGTGCTTAGTACAGGGGAATCTCTATGTGCCATAGTTTTATGGTATCTCTCTGTACAGGCTATGAGCAAACTTAGGGGGCTGTTCCTGCTGAATTGTGCTTAGTACAGGGGAATCCCTATGTGCCATAGTTTTATGGTATCTCTCTGTACAGGCTATGAGCAAACTTAGGGGGCTGTTCCTGCTGAATTGTGCTTAGTACAGGGGAATCCCTATGTGCCATAGTTTTATGGTATCTCTCTGTACAGGCTATGAGCAAACTTAGGGGGCTGTTCCTGCTGAATTGTGCTTAGTACAGGGGAATCCCTATGTGCCATAGTTTTATGGTATCTCTCTGTACAGGCTATGAGCAAACTTAGGGGGCTGTTCCTGCTGAATTGTGCTTAGTACAGGGGAATCCCTATGTGCCATAGTTTTATGGTATCTCTCTGTACAGGCTATGAGCAAACTTAGGGGGCTGTTCCTGCTGAATTGTGCTTAGTACAGGGGAATCCCTATGTGCCATAGTTTTATGGTATCTCTCTGTACAGGCTATGAGCAAACTTAGGGGGCTGTTCCTGCTGAATTGTGCTTAGTACAGGGGAATCCCTATGTGCCATAGTTTTATGGTATCTCTCTGTACAGGCTATGAGCAAACTTAGGGGGCTGTTCCTGCTGAATTGTGCTTAGTACAGGGGAATCCCTATGTACCATAGTTTTATGGTATCTCTCTGTACAGGCTATGAGCAAACTTAGGGGGCTGTTCCTGCTGAATTGTGCTTAGTACAGGGGAATCCCTATGTGCCATAGTTTTATGGTATCTCTCTGTACAGGCTATGAGCAAACTTAGGGGGCTGTTCCTGCTGAATTGTGCTTAGTACAGGGGGATCCCTATGTGCCATAGTTTTATGGTATCTCTCTGTACAGGCTATTAGCAAACTTAGGGGGCTGTTCCTGCTGAATTGTGCTTAGTACAGGGGAATCCCTATGTGCCATAGTTTTATGGTATCTCTCTGTACAGGCTATGGGCAAACTTAGGGGGCTGTTCCTGCTGAATTGTGCTTAGTACAGGGGAATCCCTATGTGCCATAGTTTTATGGTATCTCTCTGTACAGGCTATGAGCAAACTTAGGGGACTGTTCCTGCTGAATTGTGCTTAGTACAGGGGAATCCCTATGTGCCATAGTTTTATGGTATCTCTCTGTACAGGCTATGGGCAAACTTAGGGGGCTGTTCCTGCTGAATTGTGCTTAGTACAGGGGAATCCCTATGTGCCATAGTTTTATGGTATCTCTCTGTACAGGCTATGGGCAAACTTAGGGGGCTGTTCCTGCTGAATTGTGCTTAGTACAGGGGAATCCCTATGTGCCATAGTTTTATGGTATCTCTCTGTACAGGCTATGAGCAAACTTAGGGGGCTGTTCCTGCTGAATTGTGCTTAGTACAGGGGAATCCCTATCTGCCATAGTTTTATGGTATCTCTCTGTACAGGCTATGAGCAAACTTAGGGGGCTGTTCCTGCTGAATTGTGCTTAGTACAGGGGAATCCCTATGTGCCATAGTTTTATAGTATCTCTCTGTACAGGCTATGAGCAAACTTAGGGGGCTGTTCCTGCTGAATTGTGCTTAGTACAGGGGAATCCCTATGTGCCATAGTTTTATGGTATCTCTCTGTACAGGCTATGAGCAAACTTAGGGGGCTGTTCCTGCTGAATTGTGCTTAGTACAGGGGAATCCCTATGTGCCATAGTTTTATGGTATCTCTCTGTGACTGTCGTTTTGAAGGCCCTTTGCATTTCTGGGCACAGCCGGCACATATGTTGCTCTAATGAAGACCAAGTGGACCTCCAGAGGAGGAACATCAGACCTTTCAGGCCCCAGATTGAGTAGGAGAGAGAATAAAGCCCTCTCAGAAGCCAACAGCTGTTCCTCTAACTCTATTCAAAGGCAGCCGGTGCTGTTGTTTCACATCGACTCAGTAGTCAGTCTGGGCTCCTATTTTTCATTTCCAGTGTATAAACTAGAGGAGCCTTTGAAGGCTAAAAATATTCCGTATTGCAAGCTGTTAACCCAGCCGTTCCCTCTCATTTACATTGTTCCTCCCCACAGAATGTCTCCGGAAATTTGCCAATTCAGCCCAGTCAGGAAGGAATCCGCGCTACAAACGCTTTCAATATGTTACAATCCTGCCATTTAGGAACAACATGAATTGAGCAGCAACACGTCTGTTCTCTTCATCTTCTTGCCCTACTGTCTCCATCTTGCCCTACTGTCTCCATCTTGTCCTACTGTCTCCATCCTGCCCTACTGTCCCCATCTTGTCCTACTGCCTCCATCTTGCCCTACTGTCTCCATCTTGCCCTACTGTCCCCATCTTGTCCTACTGCCTCCATCTTGCCCTACTGTCCCCATCTTGTCCTACTGCCTCCATCTTGCCATACTGTCTCCATCTTGCCCTACTGTCTCCATCTTGCCCTACTGTCTCCATCTTACCCTACTGCCTCCATCTTGCCCTACTGTCTCCATCTTGCCCTACTGTCCCCATCTTGCCCTACTGTCCCTATCTTGTCCTACTGTCTCCATCTTGCCCTACTGTCCCTATCTTGCCCTACTGTCCCCATCTTGCCCTACTGTCCCCATCTTGTCCTACTGCCTCCATCTTGCCATACTGTCTCCATCTTGCCCTACTGTCTCCATCTTGCCCTACTGTCTCCATCTTACCCTACTGCCTCCATCTTGCCCTACTGTCTCCATCTTGCCCTACTGTCCCCATCTTGCCCTACTGTTCCTATCTTGTCCTACTGTCTCCATCTTGCCCTACTGTCCCCATCTTGCCCTACTGTCTCCATCTTGTCCTACTGTCCCCATCTTGCCCTACTGTCTCCATCTTGCCCTACTGTCTCCATCTTGCCCTACTGTCCCCATCTTGCCCTACTGTCTCCATCTTGCCCTACTGTCTCCATCTTCTCCTACTGTCTCCATCTTGCCCTACTGTCCCCATCTTGCCCTACTGTCTCCATCTTGCCCTACTGTCCCCATCTTGCCCTACTGTCCCCATCTTGCCCTACTGTCTCCATCTTGCCCTACTGTCTCCATCTTACCCTACTGCCTCCATCTTGCCCTACTGTCTCCATCTTGTCCTACTGTCTCCATCTTGCCCTACTGTCTCCATCTTGCCCTACTGTCTCCATCTTGCCCTACTGTCTCCATCTTGCCCTACTGTCCCCATCTTGCCCTACTGTCTCCATCTTGCCCTACTGTCTCCATCTTACCCTACTGTCTCCATCTTGCCCTACTGTCTCCATCTTGCCCTACTGTCTCCATCTTGCCCTACTGTCCCCATCTTGCCCTACTGTCTCCATCATGCCCTACTGTCTCCCTCTTGCCCTACTGTCTCCATCTTGCCCTACTGTCTCCATCTTGCCCTACTGTCCCCATCTTGTCCTACTGTCTCCATCTTGCCCTACTGTCCCCATCTTGCCCTACTGTCTCCATCTTGTCCTACTGTCCCCATCTTGCCCTACTGTCTCCATCTTGCCCTACTGTCTCCATCTTGCCCTACTGTCCCCATCTTGCCCTACTGTCTCCATCTTGCCCTACTGTCTCCATCTTCTCCTACTGTCCCCATCTTGCCCTACTGTCTCCATCTTGCCCTACTGTCTCCATCTTACCCTACTGTCTCCATCTTGCCCTACTGTCTCCATCTTGCCCTACTGTCTCCATCTTGCCCTACTGTCTCCATCTTGCCCTACTGTCTCCATCTTCTCCTACTGTCCCCATCTTGCCCTACTGTCTCCATCTTGCCCTACTGTCTCCATCTTACCCTACTGTCCCCATCTTGCCCTACTGACTCCATCTTGCCCTACTGTCTCCCTCTTGCCCTACTGTCTCCCTCTTGCCCTACTGTCTCCATCTTGTCATTTAGTCTTCATCTTGCCAGATTATCTGCACCTAACCCTATCATCTTCACATTGTCCTACAGGCCCCATTAAAGCTCTTATATGAGGTGCTGAACATTTTGCTATAGGCATTTCATGACACTTTATCATTAGCCCAGGAGCACTGAGGGCTATTTTTGCCCAATTTGTGACTATTGGCAATCAGTCTTTAGTTCTACACACCACTAGGCTGTCACTCACAATCTGTGTGTTAATTCTATGTTTAAAATCCAAATGACTGATATCCAATAAAGGGTCAGCTCTATAATAAATTGGTGAGACGAGCTAGTAATGGCAGGCCATGGTCAGAGAGACTTTTGTTAACTAGACGGGCCCAGCGCAAAACCTTATCAGCCCCTTCCCTGCAGATCTTGCACTTCACTGCTTTTATACCGGTCTCATATTAGCCAAACCTTCATTACTAATTAGCCACGTAGCAAGAGGATGAGGTGGGTGGAATCCTTCCATGAAACCACTGGGAAGCAAATCTGTTTAGAACAGAATGAAGCTCGAACCCACTCTGAAACCCACCAAAACCTCTTTAGGCCCCCAAAGCTCACTGGAGCAAGGACTGATGGGAATGTGATAGGGAGCTTAGATTGTAAGCTCACTGGGGCAGGGACTGATGGGAATGGGATAGGGACCTTAGATTGTAAGCTCACTGGGGCAGGGACTGATGGGAATGGGATAGGGACCTTAGATTGTAAGCTCACTGGGGCAGGGGCTGATGGGAATGGGATAGGGACCTTAGATTGTAAGCTCACTGGGGCAGGGACTGATGGGAATGGGATAGGGACCTTAGATTGTAAGCTCACTGGGGCAGGGACTGATGGGAATGGGATAGGGACCTTAGATTGTAAGCTCACTGGGGCAGGGACTGATGGGAATGGGATAGGGACCTTAGATTGTAAGCTCACTGGGGCAGGGGCTGATGGGAATGGGATAGGGACCTTAGAGTGTAAGCTCACTGGGGCAGGAACTGATGGGAATTATTTCTAATTTCAAAAAATTGCTGGGAATACATTGGTGCTTTAAAATGAATAATAATGAGTACAGTTCAGCAGTACATGATACAAGTAATCTTATTGGCCATTGGATCAGACCGGCCTGTCGTCGCAAATAATATTTTCTTTTAATATTTTTCGTTCTTCCTGCGACTTTAAGCCATAATTAACCTCTGAAAATGTAAAATATAAATACAAAGATAAGTGGCCACTAATGTTTATATCTTCTCTCCCCCCTCTCTCCGTCCTCAATGTGATTGTCCTGCCCGGTGCCAGAGAGATAGGGATGGAACATTGTGAGAGCATTCCAAGCTCCGTAAGCAGCAACCAATCACGATGCCAGATACTCACATTTCCTAATCACCAAGTTTACAATGTGTCCTAATGACAAGCATTAACCGGCAATTAGCGAGGGAGAAAAAACCGTCTTTCTAACACGGCGGCGCATATGGAGGCTCTGTGTTTGCTTTACACACGGGGAGAGACAAATCACTGCATTATGTTTGGTGTTCGTTCTGCTTCATGAAAAATAGAAGAAAAGGAATTACTGCTGCTGTAAAGCATACGGGCGCCCATTCACTAATGATTCTGCCCTCGCAGAATGACCAAAGCCTGTGTGTTTGTAGGGGGGCATTCTGGGATATCATATAAGAACAGAGGAAGCAGTAATAGCACTAATATATAGGGGCAGAGACAGGGGAAAGTGTTGGAAGGGTTACTGCCTGCCCTGCTCTCATTTCCCTACAGAAATAGGGGTTGGTAGCACTAGGTAGGTACCTAATATATAGGGGCAGAGACAGGGGAAAGTGTTGGAAGGGTTACTGCCTGCCCTGCTCTCATTTCCCTACAGAAATAGGGGTTGGTAGCACTAGGTAGGTACCTAATATATAGGGGCAGAGACAGGGGAAAGTGTTGGAAGGGTTACTGCCTGCCCTGCTCTCATTTCCCTACAGAAATAGGGGTTGGTAGCACTAGGTAGGTACCTAATATATAGGGGCAGAGACAGGGGAAAGCGTTGGAAGGGTTACTGCCTGCCCTGCTCTCATTTCCCTACAGAAATAGGGGTTGGTAGCACTAGGTAGGTACCTAATATATAGGGGCAGAGACAGGGGAAAGTGTTGGAAAGGTTACTGCCTGCCCTGCTCTCATTTCCCTACAGAAATAGGGGTTGGTAGCACTAGGTAGGTACCTAATATATAGGGGCAGAGACAGGGGAAAGTGTTGGAAGGGTTACTGCCTGCCCTGCTCTCATTTCCCTACAGAAATAGGGGTTGGTAGCACTAGGTAGGTACCTAATATATAGGGGCAGAGACAGGGGAAAGTGTTGGAAGGGTTACTGCCTGCCCTGCTCTCATTTCCCTACAGAAATAGGGGTTGGTAGCACTAGGTAGGTACCTAATATATAGGGATAGAGACAGGGGAAAGTGTTGGAAGGGTTACTGCCTGCCCTGCTCTCATTTCCCTACAGAAATAGGGGTTGGTAGCACTAGGTAGGTACCTAATATATAGGGATAGAGACAGGGGAAAGTGTTGGAAGGGTTACTGCCTGCCCTGCTCTCATTTCCCTACAGAAATAGGGGTTGGTAGCACTAGGTAGGTACCTAATATATAGGGGCAGAGACAGGGGAAAGTGTTGGGAGGGTTACTGCCTGCCCTGCTCTCATTTCCCTACAGAAATAGGGGTTGGTAGCACTAGGTAGGTACCTAATATATAGGGACAGAGACAGGGGAAAGTGTTGGGAGGGTTACTGCCTGCGCTGCTCTCATTTCCCTACAGAAATAGGGGTTGGTAGCACTAGGTAGGTACCTAATATATAGGGGCAGAGACAGGGGAAAGTGTTGGAAGGGTTACTGCCTGCCCTGCTCTCATTTCCCTACAGAAATAGGGGTTGGTAGCACTAGGTAGGTACCTAATATATAGGGGCAGAGACAGGGGAAAGTGTTGGGAGGGTTACTGCCTGCCCTGCTCTCATTTGGCACCAGAATCCCTTTCAGAGGCCCCATGTGATGGGTTTGTGAGTATCTGGGGACGGGCGGGTTGGCATATCTCACTCAGGCCTCGCCCTACACTCGCACTCCTTTATCACCAGTTCATGTGACATTACCAGGGGAGGGAGAGATAAGGTTTATCAGAGGAATAACTAGGGTAGAGCCCATAGACAGAGGGGGCCTATTAAGCACCTGTGATCCCCTACAGACCCCAACACGTCCGATCCAAGCCCCCCATCTTTATTTCGAATGGGGTGTGTGGCCCAAAATCAATAGGAAAAGCTGGAGGCAAGTTCCGCCCAATCGGATCATTTGTCTCTACATGAAAGTCATTTAGTCACTCTGCGCGTCAGCGAGATTTCCCAGCCACGCAACGGGCATTAACCAATGGGAACATTAGGTATATATATATATTTATATGTGCCTGGAACGCCGTGCCATACATTATATATGGGTGCTCATTTATTTATTAGGCATTACATAAAGTGCTTTCTATAAAGGAAGGTGGGCAGCCGGCGCCTAATGTGTGGCCCCTAATCTTCTATTCTAGTGACGCAGGACTGACGAGCGTCCAGGGGATCCCCTCCGGCCTGAAAACAATATGTCTTTCCCTGCCCCAATTCCACTTATATATCTATATCTGCATGGATACAGATTAAAGGGGAAGTTAAACCTACAATTACAAATATCACAGTATAAAGGGTTAAGTGGTGTCAGTTTCATGCGTCAAGTGGAAACAATAGAAAAATAATTCATTTAACCAATAAGTTAAAAGTTTGTCTAAAAAAAGACTTGCGACGCACGCGAGTCTGCGCAGGCTGTGGGGGCAGATAAATAACGTAGTAACCGCTTCTACGTCTGTACAGACAATAGCAGCGCAGCCTCCCCAGCAGCCTAAATATATATATATATCAACCTGAATCATCTTCCTCTGAGTTGTAAGAAATATAAAGCAACTGCTTACGCAGCCACAAGAGAGGTGCAATTCCACTTACTGTCTCTGCCCCTATATATTAGGTACCTACCTAGTGCTACCAACCCCTATTTCTGTAGGGAAATGAGAGCAGGGCAGGCAGTAACCCTTCCAACACTTTCCCCTGTCTCTGCCCCTATATATTAGGTACCTACCTAGTGCTACCAACCCCTATTTCTGTAGGGAAATGAGAGCAGGGCAGGCAGCAACCCTTCCAACACTTTCCCCTGTCTCTGCCCCTATATATTAGGTACCTACCTAGTGCTACCAACCCCTATTTCTGTAGGGAAATGAGAGCAGGGCAGGCAGCAACCCTTCCAACACTTTCCCCTGTCTCTGCCCCTATATATTAGGTACCTACCTAGTGCTACCAACCCCTATTTCTGTAGGGAATGAGAGCAGAGCAGGCAGTAACCCTTCCAACACTTTTCCCTGTCTCTGCCCCTATATATTTAGGTACCTACCTAGTGCTTACCAACCCCTATTTCTGTAGGGAAATGAGAGCAGGGCAGGCAGTAACCCTTCCAACACTTTCCCCTGTCTCTGCCCCTATATATTAGGTACCTACCTAGTGCTACCAACCCCTATTTCTGTAGGGAAATGAGAGCAGGGCAGGCAGTAACCCTTCCCAACGCTTTCCCCTGTCTCTGCCCCTATATATTAGGTACCTACCCTAGTGCTACCAACCCTATTTCTGTAGGGAAATGAGAGCAGGGCAGGCAGTAACCCCTTCCAACACTTTCCCCTGTCTCTGCCCCTATATATTAGGTACCTACCTAGTGCTACCAACCCTATTTCTGTAGGGAAATGAGAGCAGGGCAGGCAGTAACCCTTCCAACACTTTCCCCTGTCTCTGCCCCTATATATTAGGGTACCTACCTAGTGCTACCAACCCCTATTTCTGTAGGGAAATGAGAGCAGGGCAGGCAGTAACCCTTCCAACACTTTCCCCTGTCTCTGCCCCTATATATTAGGTACCTACCTAGTGCTACCAACCCCTATTCTGTAGGGAAATGAGAGCAGGGCAGGCAGTAACCCTTCCAACACTTTCCCCTGTCTCTGCCCCTATATATTAGGTACCTACCTAGTGCTACCACCCCTATTTCTGTAGGGAAATGAGAGCAGGGCAGGCAGTAACCCTTCCAACACTTTCCCCTGTCTCTGCCCCTATATATTAGGTACCTACCTAGTGCTACCAACCCCTATTTCTGTAGGGAAATGAGAGCAGGGCAGGCAGTAAACCTTCCAACACTTTCCCCTGTCTCTGCCCCTATATATTAGGGTACCTACCTAGTGCTACCAACCCCTATTTCTGTAGGGAAATGAGAGCAGGGCAGGCAGTAACCCTCCCAACACTTTCCCCTGTCTCTGCCCCTATATATTAGGTACCTACCTAGTGCTACCAACCCCTATTTCTGTAGGGAATGAGAGCAGGGCAGGCAGTTCCCCTTCCAACACTTTCCCCTGTCTCTGCCCCCTATATATTAGGTACCTACCTAGTGCTACCAACCCCTATTTCTGTAGGGAAATGAGAGCAGGGCAGGCAGTAACCCTTCCAACACTTTCCCCTGTCTCTGCCCCTATATATTAGGTACCTACCTAGTGCTACCAACCCCTATTTCTGTAGGGAAATGAGAGCAGGGCAGGCAGTAACCCTTCCAACACTTTCCCCTGTCTCTGCCCCTATATATTAGGTACCTACCTAGTGCTACCAACCCCTATTTCTGTAGGGGAATGAGAGCAGGGCAGGCAGTTCCCCTTCCAACACTTTCCCCTGTCTCTGCCCCTATATATTAGGTACCTACCTAGTGCTACCAACCCCTATTTCTGTAGGGAAATGAGAGCAGGGCAGGCAGTAACCCTTCCAACACTTTCCCCTGTCTCTGCCCCTATATATTAGGTACCTACCTAGTGCTACCAACCCCTATTTCTGTAGGGAAATGAGAGCAGGGCAGGCAGTAACCCTCCCAACACTTTCCCCTGTCTCTGCCCCTATATATTAGGTACCTACCTAGTGCTACCAACCCCTATTTCTGTAGGGGAATGAGAGCAGGGCAGGCAGTTCCCCTTCCAACACTTTCCCCTGTCTCTGCCCCTATATATTAGGTACCTACCTAGTGCTACCAACCCCTATTTCTGTAGGGAAATGAGAGCAGAGCAGGCAGTTCCCCTTCCAACACTTTCCCCTGTCTCTGCCCCTATATATTAGGTACCTATTGCAGTTTTCTTGCTATGACATCCTTCAATAAGACTCCTGTATACTTTCTCCTGCTATTTGGGCTCGGCCTCCATTTCAGTTCAGACAAGATCAGACCTTTTCTCCTCCAGTTTCCTTATTTGTTACAACAGCAAATGTGGCCTCGATTAAGGATGTGGATAGTGTATCAATTTAAAATGTTCTAGAGTCGGGGAAAGTGGTTTCTCTAATCTATTCATTGTAGTAATGGATTTGATGCAATGTGAATATCAGAAACTGCATAAACTGGTTCCGTGTCATTACGAGTCTTTATTGCATTATTATATTCCCAACATGTAAGTGTGAGGGATACAATGACTTGCACGTAAATATATTGTTTAACTCTATCATTCTTACTCTAACTTCATCTGTCAATCATCATTTATAAGTAATGTGTAAGGGACTGGGGCTGGTATAGTAGGGAGAGTAGGGAGAGATGGTGCCTATAGTAGCAGTGGGGGAAGAGAGATATCACCTCCTACCCATATGTAAAAATACAAATATACAGAGAGGGAATGTTCTGGGCAACACAATAAGCTGTACCCCCATACTGTACTGTCTAAGGGAAACACTATGGCACCGCCTACCCATATGTATAAATACAAATATACAGAGAGGGAATGTTCTGGGCACACAATAAGCTGTACCCCATACTGTACTGTCTAAGGGAAACACTATGGCACCCCTACCCATATGTATAAATACAAATATACAGAGAAGGAATGTTCTGGGCACACAATAAGCTGTACCCCATACTGTACTGTCTAAGGGAAACACTATGGCACCCCCTACCATATGTATAAATACAAATATACAGAGAGGGAATGTTCTGGGCACACAATAAGCTGTACCCCATACTGTACTGTCTAAGGGAAACACTATGGCACCCCCTACCCATATGTATAAATACAAATATACAGAGAAGGAATGTTCTGGGCACACATAAGCTGTACCCCCATACTGTACTGTCTAAGGGAAACACTATGGCACTCCCCCCATATGTATAATACAAATATACAGAGAAGGAATGTTCTGGGCACACAATAAGCTGTACCCCCATACTGTACTGTCTAAGGGAAACACTATGGCACCCCCTACCCATATGTATAAATACAAATATACAGAGAAGGAATGTTCTGGGCACACAATAAGCTGTACCCCCATACTGTACTGTCTAAGGGAAACACTATGGCACCTCCTACCCATATGTATAAATACAAATATACAGAGAAGGATGTTCTGGGCACACAATAAGCTGTACCCCATACTGTACTGTCTAAGGGAAACACTATGGCACCTCCTACCCATATGTATAAATACAAATTACAGAGAGGGAATGTTCTGGGCACACAATAAGCTGTACCCATACTGTACTGTCTAAGGGAACACTATGGCACTCCCCCCATATGTATAAATACAAATATACAGAGAAGGAATGTTCTGGGCACACAATAAGCTGTACCCCCATACTGTACTGTCTAAGGGAAACACTATATCACCTCCTACCCATATGTAAAAATACAAATATACAGAGAGGGAATGTTCTGGGCACACAAATAAGCTGTACCCCCATACTGTACTGTTAAGGGAAACACTATGGCACCCCTACCCATATATATTAAATACAAATATACAGAGAAGGAATGTTCTGGGCACACAATAAGCTGTACCCCCATACTGTACTGTCTAGGGAAACACTATGGCACCTCCCACCCATATGTATAAATACAAATATACAGAGAAGGAATGTTCTGGGCACACAATAAGCTGTACCCCATACTGTACTGTCTAAGGGAAACACTATGGCACCTCCTACCCATATGTATAAATACAAATATACAGAGAAGGAATGTTCTGGGCACACAATAAGCTGTACCCCCATACTGTACTGTCTAAGGGAAACACTATGGCACCCCCTACCCATATGTATAAATACAAATATACAGAGAAGGAATGTTCTGGGCACACAATAAGCTGTACCCCCATACTGTACTGTCTAAGGGAAACACTATGGCACCCCCTACCCATATGTATAAATACAAATATACAGAGAAGGAATGTTCTGGGCAACAATAAGCTGTACCCCCATACTGTACTGTCTAAGGGAAACACTATGGCACCCCCTACCCATATGTATAAATACAAATATACAGAGAAGGAATGTTCTGGCACACAATAAGCTGTACCCCCATACTGTACTGTCTAAGGGAACACTATATCACCTCCTACCCATATGTAAAAATCAAATATACAGAGAGGGAATGTTCTGGGCACACAATAAGCTGTACCCCCATACTGTACTGTCTAAGGGAAACACTATGGCACCCCCTACCCATATGTATAAATACAAATATACAGAGAAGGAATGTTCTGGGCACACAATAAGCTGTACCCCATACTGTACTGTCTAAGGGAAACACTATGGCACCTCCCCCCATATGTATAAATACAAATATACAGAGAAGGAATGTTCTGGGCACACAATAAGCTGTACCCCATACTGTACTGTCTAAGGGAAACACTATGGCACCTCCCCCATATGTATAAATACACATATACAGAGAGGGAATGTTCTGGGCACACATAAGCTGTACCCCCATACTGTACTGTCTAAGGGAAACACTATGGCACCTCCTACCATATGTATAAATACAAATATACAGAGAAGGAATGTTCTGGCACACAATAAGCTGTACCCCCATACTGTACTGTTTAAGCAAAATCCATGAATTATAAACCATTTGTAGGAAAATGTATATTTTGCCTTTAAGTGCAACTCGGATGCTTCACCCTGCAATGTTAATTTACCCTCACTCGAGCATCCTTGTATATGAAACCTTCACATTCAGTGCTGCTAATTACTGTCACATTATCTAACAACAAGCAAGAGTGGTTCAATATTTGAGCAGGTCTGGTGCATCCATTCCCCAGCTCATTAGACTTCTATACTTAGAAAATGATTTTCTTACACGTGTACATGCAGGGATAGATTTCTGTTCCGGGGAGAACATCCGTGTTCCAGCCGTGTCTTGGTCATTGCACTGTGAGTAACAGCACTGACTGCATCTT